>NC_092806.1:106263173-106569166 GCF_040954645.1 Diabrotica undecimpunctata
CAAGGGTACTGGGTCAATTTTTTTACTATTCACTTTACATTACATTATTAATAATTTACAATAAGGAGCTGGCAGTGAAGAAGAACTACAAATTCTGTTAACCAAAGTAGTGCGAGAAGGAGAACTATACGGCCTTAACGTGAATGTAAAAAAAAACCAAAACAATGGTAATTTCAAAAAAACACACACCAGTTATAAACATACTAGTCAACAACAATCTAGTTGAACAAGTGAAAAAGTTTAAGTATCTAGGCTGTTGGATACATGAAACCTTAGACCAAGAACAAGAGGTTAAATGTATAATAGAACAGGCAAGAAACACCTTCTTAAAGATGCGACAGTTACTCACTATCCGTAATCTTGATTTGTCCCTACGATACCGCATGATAAAGTGTTATGTATACAGTGTACTATTACACGGCGTGGAAGCTTGGACGTTAAGAGTCAGCTCGTTACGACGTCTAGAGAGCTTTGAGATGTGGGTATTTCGTCGTATGCTGAAAATTCCATGGACCGACCGCGTTAGAAATGAAGAAGTTTTAAGGCGTATGAATAGAGAACGCGAACTCACAGAAATTGTTAAGAAGCGTAAAACGTCTTATCTTGGACACATATTTAGACACGACAGGTATTACTTCTTTCAGCTTATTATAGAAGGGAAAATAGAAGGCAGACGCTGCCCGGGTAGACGACAAATGACCTGGCTGCGCAACATCAAAGATTGGACAGGATTAGACTTTCAAAGTTTAATAAGGAAAGCCCAAAATAGGGAAGACTTTGCAGAGGTCATCGCCAACCTTCGCTAAGAAGACAGCACCTAAAGAAGAAGAATAAGGAGAATATACAAAAGAAGTATTCGTTTCTCGAAGGAAATCTAGTACATTTTTAACAAGTTCTAATTGGCTAAGGATAACATTTGTAAGACCCTGTATAGTGTATTTATTTTGTTCTTGCTCGTATTTGACACACTCGCTCGTATTTGTAAAAATATGGTTAACAGTAAATGATTCACTACACTTTTCAAACACAGGTGATTTCTCCGAATCCATTAGGAGTCCATGTGTCAGTCGTGTGTGACCAATTCTTAGCCTGCGAACAATTAATTTGTCTCTTCTACTTAAGTTAGGTAGTTGAAAGGTTTTGATGTTAGATTGTATTTTGTGTAATTTTGAGGTTAAATTCTGTCATTGGTGTTGCCAAGACTTTTTGATTTGGAACCTGAAAAGAGGTGTTAGATCCGATGTTAGTTGAACAGAATGTATATTTTTATTCGAGTCGATGGAGGACATCGAATCTATACATGTTGCAGTGTTCTTGGCTTTAGTTTGATTTAATAAGCCTTTTAATGCTTATAAGATGGCATACAGCTCTCCTATATGGATAAATGTGGATTTTGCAAGGTAGAACTTCTAAATGATAATATTTAAAGTTGTTACAGAATATCTGTCTCAGTTTTAGATGCATCTGTGTAGAGAATATCATCATATGAGTTTGTGTTGACCAGTTAATTTGTGGTAGGGAATACCATATCAAAATCTAAGGAGGAGTTGATGACAGTATATAAGTATATGTTATTAAAAAATCAACAGGTCGTGACAGGAGAAGTAAAATTTTAGGTAATGTCCGGTATTTATTGTTAGGCTCATAATTATAGGGTTTGTATATAAGCTTATATATATATATATATATATATATATATATATATATATATATATATATATATATATATATATATATAGAGTTGTTTTGATTCTCTAGCGCAGACACTCTAGCAAAGTATATCCGAAGAAGTTGTTGCCTGCGTAGCGAAGGAGGAAGTTTATTTGTTTCATAGCGAAGACTTTTGGACGGGGCTGGATTCAAAAGGTCCGAGACATATTCGTAATGCGGGATTTTGAATAATGTTAAGAGTCTTTAAATAAGTCTTTGATGTTGACATGTATAGTAAGCATCCATAATCCAGTCGAGAGCAAATGAGAGATCTTTATACCTTAATTAGAATATCTTCATCAGCTACCCAGTGATGGTTTGCTAGAGATTTTATTGGATTTAATCTAGTTAAGCAATTAGGTTTGACGTTTGTAATCAATGGTTTTCATAATAGTTAACTTTAAAAAATTAAGCCTAGTATCTTAAGGAACATCATATTGATGTCAAATAAAAACCAACTCGATTTTTAAGCTGACGCGCCGAGGTGTCCAACACTATGTGGTATGTCTCTGTCGCTCTTATACATATTATACCTACTTACGCAAAGTATTCCCAATAAGTACTTGACATTTATTAATATTTTGGGATTTTATTAATTTTTGTATATCGGTACAATAATTTTTTGTTTTCAATTTACGGCAACATTTAATTATAATATATCAACTAGCTTTATTATTAACATTGGAGTGTATGCAAATAATTAATAATTATAAAAGAAAGGTCTAATTTGAAATAAGCCCCGATTATTCCTCAGAATCTTAAAACTAAATGTTTAAACATTAATTTAGGTACTTGGCAACCTTAAAAATAATAATTTACATGAGTTTATAAACCTCGAAAATGCGTCTCTACGCACTTTTTAGACTTTATATCACTTCTAACCCCAAAAATAAAAACCGGATAAAAAAATTATATTTCGGAGCAAAAGAGGTGATTTTTGGAATTTGATTAAAAAATTGTTATTAAAAATTCTGTCCAAAAATTTAGATTCGTCCTTTTGATTTCTTTAAAAGGGACTTTTTAAATAAAAACCAAAAAGAAACCAAATCAGAAATTTTTTTCCCACAGGAGCGGCCTCACAACATTGTAACGTAATATTTTGCCTAGCACATAGGGTATGGCCACATAGGTAGACCTATTATAGGGGGTTTGAAAGTTGGGGACAGAAACTATTGGAGTGGAGATAGGGCAAACAGAATAAACGAAACTGTGCGAACGGCACTCAGGGTTTATTTGGAGAGCCGGGTCGTGGATAAGTAGAATGGCAAGGGGATTAGATTAGGGTAACTACAAAAACGAAACAAGAGTACTGACATGAATCTTTTGGAACAAATGGACAAACAAAACAAACAACAGGGAGGACCTCTAGCAATTTAAAATGGACCCCGCTTCGAGGTACCAAATTATATTGATTACAACAACTAGTTGTAACTATTGAAATAATAATTAGAAATACAAAAATGGTTAGGAGACTTTTCTAAAATAAAAAGACAAAAATGATTTAGAGCAATAAGTCAAACGTCTATTGTGTCTCACCACAAACAGTTACAAGAATGCAGATGGCTCAAAAAACACTATATTAACAGTTACAGAGATTTATACAAAAAAAAACAAAGAAAACTTACATAACTATGTCCAATTCGTTTAAAAACTCTGTTGCTACAAAACTTACAAATGTTACTGGGCTATAAACTGTGGCAAATAAACAATTATCTTTTTAAATAATGAAAGCTATTATTATTTAAAAAAAGAGTCTGTCGTTACTTCAAAGTTAAAACACAAAAAGTTACCTGATTTCACCAAAAAAGCACTTAAGTTTCTGGGGGTTGAAACTGGATTGGAAATCTCTGAACACGAATAAATTCATCTCCAAACTGCCAGGGAGAAACAAAACGAGGATGGAAACAACGATTCTTCCAAACCTCACTTAAACTGCAACTGAACCATTAAACTGATTACCCTGCTACACGTTTTCCATGAAAAGGAACAAAACAGAAAGCTTTCAAATTCGACGTAGAATTTGGACATAACGCTGAGGCCCACCGCTCAACCGCTCTTGACCACGCCTCAGCGAGAGTGAACAATTATCTTGCCGGCAAAAACTTCTCAGCGATCCTAATGAATATTTATTTGAAACGCAGAATATTTAGCGGTTTCGATCAAAGAAAAATATCAAAGAATTTGCGTCCGTGATATAAACAAACTTTAAAATGGTTTACGTTAACTTCGGCGACGTAAAAAGAACGAAATACTATTTGGGGTTTAACTCGTATGATAGGAAATGAATACACTAAAATATTATTCGATTGCTTTAGCAAATACGAGGGGATTTCAATATATTTCAATATATATTTCAAAGAATTTGCAAATGCTACAACATAGACTATGGAGATTATTAGAAAATGATACACAAGATTTTTAATAAGAATTTATTGATTAAAAAATTATAAATGATATAAATAAAAATGATTAAATGTAATTTATCTCTACAAACCTATTTATTTGTGTGACGGAATATCTAATTTCTGATTATTTTTGTTATTTTTCTACCATTATATCTTACGACTTACATACCCTAAAACTTATAATAAAATAATTTTAGAATTTAAATCAATCTACTAAGCTAGCTAAACATCAGATTTGCTTTGGAATAAACCAACAATTCTATGGGCAAATACTTAAAATAAAATAAAGCTGTATATGCCAAGGAAATACCTACATAATAAGTTTATAAAAATAATATGCCAAATACATAACAAATCTATAAAAAAACGATTAACTGAGAACAGCTACTTTTGTCAATGGAAAAAACAATTCTATACAGGCATATAATTTAGGTACAAAAATCTTTAATTCAACCGTAACTTTGAAAATTTACAAAAACAAAATAAATAGAATTGCTGGATATAATGGATTGCAAAACGCAAACATAATTCTGGAAATAAACAAAATAGTGCAAGATCAGTGTTACTGTCTTTAGGGGTTATTCAGTTACAAGGAGTAATATAACCATAATATGCACAGGTTGTTAACACCTAAAAGAGAAAGCTAGTTTTTTATTATTTTTGTTATTTTTTCTTTTTATTGTAAGCTGATGTTTTAACAAAACGTTTCAAATATATTATATTCTGTGAAAATTAAAATAGTGTTATGGTTTATGGTAGATGTTATATTATTGCTATAAATTTCTACTAAAATGAAATAATGGATAAAGTTTTGTCATCGGCAAATACATATTTGTAAACCAAAACAGTTCTATTTAGCGTATAAAAGGATCAAAGCTACTATTTAAAAATATATACCATATATATATTTACAGTATTATTAACAATGTAAACAGTTTAATCTATGGTAATAAATGCAAAAAATATTATACATAACTAACTATTTATTAATTCGTCACTAAGCAGTAGATTATTATTTATATAACATTCACAATCTTTATTTTCTAATTAGTGTAAGTCGAAAATTGTTTATTGTTGTACGTTTTTATATAATTAGGTTCCGTCCTATACAATAACTTTAAAAATACTAACTACAGTGGTGTTCAAAAGTCCTACATCACCTTAGCGCCTTATAGTTTTTGAGGTTTAACACAAGTTTTTTTGTATATTTTCGCTAATTCATTTTAACTTTGTACTTGTAAATAGCATTATCGGTATACTTACTAATGTTTTTTTAATTACTAGCTCAAAATTCTACAAAAAAGATTAAAATAGTCTGATTGAAGGGATTTCCCATAATCCGAGAAAATTATGAGGTGATTATTAAGTCGTTAAAGTACTATTAAACTAAATGTTAATGACGAATTTGCCACATATTTTGTTTATATAAACACTGTTGTTACCCTAACACAATTATTCTTTTTTTGATTTTTGATGAAAAGGTCAAAATGTCATCCTAGACCAAACAAACTAAATTATCGGACGAAAAGCGATTTGAAATTATTTTTCATCATAAAAATGACAAATCTAGTCGTGAAATAGCATCCACAGTAAACTGTAATCAATCTACAGTAATCAAAGTCATTAAGAAGTATGCTAAACAAGGAAAAATCGAAGACAGACCGCGTAGTGGCCGACCAAAGAAAACTTCTGTTCGGGATGACGCTGCGTTAAGAAGAACAAGTCTGGCAGATAGAAGCCTTAATGCCACCCAATTGACGAAGCTGTGGTCTAAATTTATATATGTAAGCGTGTGCACTTCCACTGTGAGAAAAAGACTGCTTAGTTTTGGACTTAGAGGATGTAAGGCAAGGAAGAAACCACTACTTTCAGAAAAGCAAAGATTGCACTGTTTGCAGTGGGCCAAGGAACATCGAATTTGGACAGCAGAGCAGTGGCAGAGTGTACTGTTTAGTGATGAATCCACTTTTAACATTAATAATCATGCTGGAAATGCCTACGTCAGAAGATTTCCTGGTAAAGAATTTTCTTCAAAATGTGTTCTTCCCACAATTAAACATCCAACCTCCGTTATGATATGTGGTTGCATGTCCACTCGAGGAGTTGGTCGCCTACACGTTGTCTTTGGGATGATGAATGCTACCAACTACATTGAGATACTACAGAATAAGATGCTGCGTAGTGTAAAATACCTGTATGGCAAAGAAAAATATATTTTTCAAGATGATAATGCTCCTTGCCATAGAGCAAAATTGGTTAAAGCTTGGATGGAGAGTAATGAAATAGATAGGATGGCCTGGCCAGCTCAATCCCCGGACCTCAATTTTATCAAAAATTTATGGCAAAGTATATCAAACATCATTTTAAAAAGCAAACCCACAAAGAAAACAAAATTAATTGAATCTCTAATCCACGCTTGGCATCACTGTATTTCCATGGAGGAACTGCAAAAATTAATAAATTCCATGCTCAAAAGATGTGAACTAGTTACTAAAAAAAGGGCTAGCCAATTAAGTAATAAAATTAGTTTAAATTACTTCAATGTGATGTACAATATCGTCTTGATGTAAATAGCCTACTTTTTGTAATATTGAATAAAACATTTTCCGAACTACATTTTTTTATTAATCAAAATTTTTGCTGTGTTTCAATTTTATATTATTGTGATTAAGTGCTTGTTTGATGTAGATAGTAAATGGTTAAAAAATATTAAAGGTAAATGCCTTAAACTTCTATTTTCATGTATTTGGTAAGGTGATGCAGGACTTTTTAACACCACGTATAAAACAACCTTATCCAAAATCTAATATTACAAATATAATAAAGAACTTAAAAACTCCAAATTTATGTCATTTAGCTAACTTAACAAAAACAGTTTATCTTAGATGGTTCAATTTTCTTAATGGTTCAATTTAGTTTTTATTTCTTATTTCATTTTCCTGTTTTTTACTATTTGAGGTATATATCCAAATACAAAGTAATTCAATTAAAGATACACTAAACGTAATAACTACATGATATATTTATCCCATTAAATCTATCTTCTATATGAATCGGAAGCCTCTTCTTCTTTTTTCAATGCCTGGATGAGTACCGTAGATAAAACAATACTAAGGACCTGAAACAATTAGAAAAATTACAAATATTAATTTGTCTAATATGCGACAATTAACTTATTTCTATATCGAAAAGGCCGAAAATGTTAGTTCGATTTAAATTTTGGTATTTTTGTTTTAAATTGAATTATTTCAACTATTAAAAAAAAAACGCAATTAGACAGTATGAGACTAATAATATGTAGATACGGTAGGAGCACGTTATTTGGATCTACAAGGTGTTTTGTAAAATTTTCTTATTGCCAGGGGTTTATAAACTTCTCTGTACTTGCCATTTTTTTTATGAACAACTATTTATCCCTCTTCTTATTGTACTATTCATACAAGAATCTTGAAAATTTGGTAAAATGATAGTACATAGGCTGCAATGGAACGGCCTCATTTCTCATGTAAAATACCGCAAGAAAAAAATATTTTGCATTTTTTAAGCATTCTGTAATGAAATAGAATAGTTCGTCGCATAGTGACGTATGATACACCAGATACAAAGGAGCAAGGATAGCGAATACGATTCGCCAGAAAACAAACATGACGGCATTGCCAAAAGGGTATCATATATCCGCTGTTATTGGTCCAATTGGAGCGTGTGATGTTAAATAATAGGGAAAAGGATAAAGATTATATTGAGATAGAGACAGACAATTTAAATCCCAAAGGGGCACCACACAGCAACTTCGTTATTAATGAAGGTCTATCGACATACGAGATATCATAGGTCACTATGGATACAAATAGACTTATAATAAGACACATTTGACTTTATTAATGTGAAGAAAACTTTTGACTTGTACAAAATTAACAACTAGACGTTTCCTAACATGCGACATAGGAAGTGCAATGGGAGGATATACATAAAGGGTATCGAGTTAATTTTTTAAGGTCCCCACCAAAATTGATGGAGTTATAGGCATTTAGGAGTGAGTGATTTGAGTGAGCAAGGTGAGTCAATGAGCTGAATAAGTAAGATGAGTGAGTGAGGTGACCAACTAAAGTAAGTAAGTGGGCGGGATGAGTGAGGTGAGTAATTGAGTTGAGTGAGTGAGTTCGGTAAGTGCGTGAGGTAAGTGAGTGAATTGAGTAAACTTGTTAAATGATTGATATAAGTTTTAGCGTTATAAACGTGACATTTTTATTAATTTATATTTAAATAATTATTTTATTTTAATTTCTTTATTAATTTATTAATTTCTTTACATTTAGTTTCTTTTTTACTATTTTTTCTTCAAAAAGTAGTTGGCGCCCTCTGTCTTTCTTTTCTTTCTCTTTCTCACCTGTAGAATAAATATTTGCGTTCTCTCTGTGTCCGGTAGACTAAGTGTTCTGTTTTATGTTGACAAAAAAAGCTAATTCCATCATATAGGAACATCCTATGACATCTGTGCTAACTTCATGCAGTCCCTTCCTACTTCTGTCAGTCACCTTTAATTGTGGGATTACGTTTTGTTTTTAATTTAAATTTATAAAAGAAGGTAGGAATTATAAAACGCTTCATTTTATGGTCTGCAATATTCTCTTGGGGTAATTACTTTAATTGTTTTCTTTATTCTATAATTCTGACAACATTATCAATATTCGTAACCTCACTTCTTTCGAAACCACGTTTATCAATTCTATGCATATAGGACTCGTTAACAGAATTTAACTAAGTAATGGTAATTATATTTCATTTTATCCTTACCATCCGCTATTTGTTTATTTGTAATTTTGTAAAATGGCAAGGAAATTAAACCCTTTATGATGTGTCTCTAATTCGAGCTATTTCTTGTATTTTAGTTTATTGGCTGAATTAATTAACCATATTCACGGTTTATTGGCCGTATTACAGATTTTATTGGTTGTATTCTAGACTTTATTGGCCGTATTCCAGACTTCTTCTTTTTTTTCCTACTTTATAAATAGGTAAAATGCCTGTTTTACTTCGGTTTTTAGCCTCAATTGACGTTGTCTGACTATATTTTCTGTTGTTTCCAGTAGTCTTTGTGTTTTCGGCGTATCTGCTTTTGTTTCCGCTGTGTACGTTATTATCGGTCTTATTGTTGATTTATATATCCTTGTTTTCGTTTCCATTGTGAGGTATTCCAGACTTTATTGGCTATATTCCAAACTTTATTTGTCACATTGGGTGAAAATTTATTGACCATTGGACCAAACCACTTAATTGGGAGTCACTTACATGGTACAACTGCAGTTCACAGGAGGACCTAACCGTCTAATTGGAGGACACACAAGCAGCCCATTGATGCCATCGTTGCCTTAAGTATCACCCCCACTATATTTTTGTTAAGCATTGGCAGGGTTGATTGTTTCCTCCTTTTAATTAATATGATTAGTTAAAATTTTTTTAATTTGGTATCAGCTCGGGGTTCAGGTTTGATTCCTGGTTTAAGATAAAATGAACTTAAACTTGAGATACTGAGCTAGGCAAAGCATAGATAATAAGTTTCCATGGTTGATTGGGGTATTACGTTTTTAATATTATTTTAATTCTCTTTGGTAGTCTTATCGTTACAAAGTAAGTGAGGTTAGTGAGCATTTACATAGAAATTGGAATAGGTATACTGTCTAGTTGTTATAATTATTCAGTTGCGCCAGATAACAATCAAATTATTAGAGCGGAAAAAATGGCTGTAGATGCAACAAAAAAAAACAGAGTTCTTCGAATGCAGAACCAAAAAGATGCTCTAGATGTTTTAGCCGGAATCACGTCACTATATGAGCCTGGAATAGACGATACTGTGTGAGTATAAAACAAAATACGCTTTTTTTAAAACGCGTTTGTCTCGGAACTTAGATAAAATACTAAGCCGCATTTTTGAGATATTGTTTATTGTGTTGTTATAATTGATTTTAAAACCTCAAATTATTCAAATTTAAACAAAAAATTATTAAAAATAACAAAATTCGTCTTTTTTACTTATACAATTTTAAAAAATTATAAAATAAAAAATATTTCGACGTTGGAAGGTACAGATGGTCATAATCTAACGAAATCTTTTTGGTCTTTTGTCAACAGATGATCCAGTTATAAGTTTAGATAAACACTGCAAAGTAACTTTTTTTCATATTGGAAAATCAGCTTTCATTTTCTTAATTTTTAAAATTTTTGTACCAGAAGTTTAGATAATACTCTTAAGGTATTAGCGACCATAGACTAATTAGAGCACAAAATATTTTAAATCTGAAACTTGAAAAAATAAAATTGCTCACAAAACCAACAGTAACCGGCATAAATATTAACAATCTAGAAGAAAACTCGGAACACTACTAAAGGACAATTGATAAAAGATTACGATAGCAAGTCAACAGCTCTCAATTAATGGAAATCATCTTTGATAGTGCCAAAGAAATTGATAGTCCACAACAACAAAATGAACATAGTAAACTGTCTGATAAAACCAAAATAATGGTAAATCAAAAAAGGAAAATGAAAATAAGTAGTAACTTACAGAGAATACAATACACAGAACTTTGTAAGGCAATCAGGAAAAATATTAAGAAATAAATAAGAAAGTACATTGAAATACTGGTAAAAATGCAATCGAAAACAGAATAAACTATAAGAAAACGAAAAAAGAATTATCCATTGGCAAGAAGCTAACCGTTACTCTAATAAGCGAAAACACCAGAATTACAGACATAAATATAATAATACAACCCGTAACTAGGTTCTATAGTGAACTATAAAAAGCCCTTAAAATACTTAAAGAAGCAATCACTAGTAGATGTACTATAAGTACTTCCGAAAGAAGTAGAATAAACCATAGTTATAAAAATTAAAAGCGGTAAAGCAGCTGGAATAGGTGGCATAATAGTGAAACTGCTTAAATGTACTGGCAAAAAAACCTGGAAAGTCTTAGCAGGCATATTTATGAACTGCCTAATATCAAAATGCATACTAGATCACTGGAATATATCACACATATTCTTATTCATAAGAAATGTAGCAGAGACGATATAAAAAACTAAGATATTTACCAAGCTCGTGAACAACAGTTTAAAAGAAGGTTTTCGATTATATATATCCTAAGGCAGTAATAAAATCTTTGTACTGTAAAAACTGTACAAAGAGACTTTTGCATATATATATATATATATATATATATATATATATATATATATATATATATATATATATATATATATATATATATATATATATATATCTGGTAGTATTTTAACACAAAATTAGCTTTTGTTTTTCTATATATATATATATATATATATATATATATATATATATATATATATATATATATATATATAGAAAAACAGAAGCTAATTTTGTGTTAAAATACTACCAGAGGTGTCCGACAAGGAGACTTAATATCATCAAAGTTCTGCACTGCAACTCTAAAAGATATATTTAGCAAAATAAACTTGTAGAACAAAGGTCTATACATTAAAAGGGAATTCTTCAGTCGTCCAAAATTTGCAGACGACATCGTTCTGATTGCTAATAATCCTACAGGACTACAAGAACTTATAAGAGAGCTAAATTCAGCAAGCAATGAAGTTGATCTAAAAATAAACTTGGAATAGTAGACGAATATATATATACCTGAGACAAATAATACATTAATCTAGCTCCTTACTCCCAGAAATCAACAGAAGAATGAAACTGGCTTGGGCGTCTTTTAGTACAAACACAGTTATATTCAAATCGAAGATGCCACTTTATCTATAAAAAAACATTTGGTAAATGTATACTACCAATCGAAACAGCTGCCAAACTTAGACGTTAAAGAAAGAGATAATAGTAAAAAACAAACTCACGCAAAGGTCATTTGAGTGATGCATGCTAGGTATATCAAAGAGAGATCCAAAAATAAAAGAATGGATCAGACAGAAAACCAAGGTCAGTGATGTAATCCACAGAATTCAATTTTTAACATGGCAGTAGGCGAATATTTAATAAGAAGAACTGACAGTAGCTGGTCCACTAAAATTACGCTGTGGTAGTCAAAAAGCTTCAAGAGACCAAGAAGACGTCAAAATTTAAGACGGGATGACATAAGGAAATAGACCGGTACAACATAATACATAAAAGCGAATATTAGACAATCGGGGTAAAAATGAAGAACGACTATATAAAGGAGGATGCACCCTAATTGGTAGAACACGCTAATAATGATGATATAAATGGTGATATTTCTTTTATTTTTGTAAGTGTTTTGTTAAAGTTTCCCAATCATCAGGAAGCAATTGGACCAGCTTAATTTCTTATGTTTGTAGACCAGAAGAGTTCTGTTGTCAATAAATTACTTGGTTAAAAAGGGTATAAACGGTTAAAAAGGGCATGTTATCGACATGATGCTATTAGACGTTGTATCTACTACCAACGTACTGTACAAATGTCATACATAAAAGTGATCTCAAACCTATGGTGAAACCAAATATGATCTGTAAAAAGATTTTAAAACTTTTTTTTTTAATTGGTAATTATGGTCATTTTAAGGTTATTGCCCTTTATTAGACATGCACAGATGAATACAAATTCGAAACTAAACACCAATAAACCCATATTTTCCCATGTAAGTGGTAGCGTACAAAGGTGTCATTTATTCTGATGGCCATAAACGACAACAATTTATTAATAATAGCTTACTGTACTTTACCCTACACAAAATATATAACATAAATCTTCCAGAAAAGCTTTCTGTGATTTAGATGTATATATAATATATAAATATGTATAATATAATATAAATAAGGTATAGGAAGCTTTTAAGTCATAATTTTCATAATATTTCAAGCCGAAATTGTTATTACTATGAAGCTATAGAGTATATTAGTTATAAAGTGTACAAGGTAATATAAAAAATAAGTCTTAATTAAGTTGTAAGTCCCAAAAATTATATTTCTTTTATTAGATCGTTTGGAACATTAATATTGTATTTAAAACGACAGGAAATTACGGTACAACGAAATAATAGAGTACAAAACGAATAAGAAAAAGTTAGAATTATAGTTTATTCGTCTTCCGGGTTTGGACCGTGTCATTTGTGAGTGACCCAAAAGTGGGTTCATCTCGACGTTTCGCTACAATTGTATGTAGCTTCTTCAGGAGAACAAAAAAGAAAAAGAAACAAAAGAAAGGAAGATGGGTAGTTAGCAACGGTAACTCAGTTACTCAACGCAACCAGAGGCGAATACTAACTACCAAGATGGGCATTTGGTCACAGTAACTCAACTACTCAACGCAGCCAGAGGTGAAAACCAAAGGTTTTAACTCAACTACTCAACTACTAAACTACTAAACTAGTTAACTCAACTACTCAACGCAGCCAGAGGTTTTCACCTCTGGCTGCGTTGAGTAGTTGAGTTACTGTGACCAAATGCCCATCTTGGTAGTTAGTATTCGCCTCTGGTTGCGTTGAGTATCTGAGTTACCGTTGCTAACTACCCATCTTCCTTTCTTTTGTTTCTTTTTCTTTTTTGTTCTCCTGAAGAAGCTACATACAATTGTAGCGAAACGTCGAGATGAACCCACTTTTGGGTCACTCACAAATGACACGGTCCAAACCCGGAAGACGAATAAACTATAATTCTGACTCTGGCCGTGGAAGCCTACGATTTCATAATATTGTTCTGAAGCTATTTTCTTGTGGCATTTTAAATTAATTACTATTTAACTGGGAATAAGCCACAATTAAAGGTTAAAATACGTTTATTGACGTTTCAATTTCCACTTCGGAAATCGTTCTCCTCCGAAAATTTTGAATAACGCTGGGCCCATAGCGGTTTCTTAATATTGTTCTGAAGCTATTTTCTTGTGGCATTTTAAATTAATTACTATTTAACTGGGAATCATTGGAGAACGATTTCCGAAGTGGAAATTGAAACGTCAATAAACGTATTTTAACCTTTAATTGTGGCTTATTCCCAGTTAAATAGTAATTAACCTACGATTTCATTTAAGAAAAAGTTAACAATAATATAACAATTACTAAGAACATTATTCAGTCTTTATGGATTTTCAAAACAACAATCTTTTCTGAAACGTAGTATCAATGTACGATTAAAAAGGAATTAACTTCAACCCACTCTCAGCAGGCACGAATCTAAAAAATCCCAAGCAATAGTTAGCTGAAGTTGCTGACTACCGAAAACTTCTCTTTTTAGAATTGGAAATTAAGGCCCTGGAACTTTTATCATTAACTCTTTTGATGTAGATTATTTCTCACTTTTGTGTCGGCGAAACAGTGTTTTCGAATAATTTGAAGGCGCCGAAAGCTTGTGTTCATTGGCTTTCGGGATTTTCAACTTAGTTTTCAACGATTTATTAATCGGAAGCTTACAGAATGAATCGCGTTCGGAAGAACTTTGGTTTTTCTAATAAATCATTCGATGAAAAGAATCCGGAACTGATCCGGAACTATTATGTCGGGTTATGTGAAAGTCTAATTTAAATCGATTCTTTTTTACGCAAACTTCTATTATATATTTTTCAAACAGGTATCTTATTTCTTTTTCTTTTAATTGTATTTGGAATGTAGATTTTGTTTAAATTTACATTAAAAAATCCTTTACCGTTCCATAGTTTATCACGAGAATAAAAACTGAACTAACAAGACTCACATTATTAATATTTAGTACATTTATTGGTGACCAAAATCTTAGCCTCTATATTTAGTAAATACAGGTTTTCTCATTATATTTTGACCCCCCACTTATTTTCCCTAATTTCGGGAATGCGAAAAAAAGTTTCAAATAAAAGTTGTATTATTTTATCTGTACCGACCAACATTGTAGCAACAGACCAAATTTTGTATACAGGGAGTGCCCAATAAAATGCATCTTCAATATTTCAAATGGGACATCCTGTATTTCGTTTATAGTTTTGAGTAGCCCTGCATTTCCTCATTACAAATATATAACATAGTGTAGCATTACTTTTGTTCTATAATGGCCTATGGTACTACAATACTATACTAAGATATTTTCAGAAAAAAATATATTCCAGGAAAAATATATTTAGAAAGTCAACAAAACTTATGTCTTACAATACTACATTTAAGATACAATACTACATTTAAGATTACAATATGCTCAAAGTGCTCAAACTGCCCTCCATTGTTTTCAATGCACAAGTAATATCTTCGTCTCAAATTTTCTAATGCGTCAGGTATTGTGTTGTTATGACCATTTAAATTTTCAATTTCCGCGCGAACTTTTTCCGTGATAGTGTTAATATTTGTATTTGAATTAAAATACACTTTTTCTTTTAAAAACCCCTCATAAAAAGCTATCACATAGTGTTAAGTCGGGACTATTTGGTGGCCATGTAATGGTACCCTTATTGCCAATCCACACATTAAATAGATTATTTAAATGTTCTTGAACGGCTACGACATTAAAGTCGGTTCGCTATATTTACGCGGGTTTCGGATTAAAAATTTTATTGTAAGTACCCAGTTTTAATTAAGTGCTCTTTGGGGAAATATCAACTGGTCAAAAGAAATAAAAAATAATCCATAACTTTTTTTAAGTAAATAATAATGGAAAATCTTTTATATAATTGACAGTATAATAAGAAGAATTACTTCATTAATGGAGTCTAATGTGGCTTATATAAACCGAATAATAATTTTATATTACACTTCACACAGAAAATATGGTCTATGTATCTTTGTTCCATGGAGAGAATTTCTAATGAAAAATAAAAAAATTTAACTTGCCAACAAAAATGAAAATCAGTAATTATCATCACAAATATCATAATCGTCAGCATCATCACTGTCATCACCATTAATTGTTATTATGATTGGACTTATTTCGTTTATTTTATTTTCACGAGTCCACCAATCTTCTATTAGTTTCTCGTACTTGAATATAGTTGCACCACACTTCTGGAGTTACAATTGAAGTGCCTTTCGCCAAGTTTCCCGAACTGCGTTGTCGCTATAACCGTTAGGCCCAATATGGTTGTCATAATATTGTTTTGCTATTCCCCATATATATTCGATGGGATTAAACTGGCAATGATACGGTGGCAGACGTAAAACTTAATGACCGTAACTTTCAATAATCTGATCCACAAAAAAGGTTTTTGGTTTTGCGTGGATAATTGCCAAGCGTAATAATTCTGATTTTAAAATATGTTGTGTAAATGGTATATGTTCCTTTGTCAACCATTCTCTAATTTTATTAACAGTCCAAGAATTCGTTGGACTTTTGTTTAATACTTCAGAATGGTAAGGTGCATTGTCTAAAATAATCTCCCTGGGCTCACTTAAACCTGGGAGAAGTTTTTTATGTAACCATTTTACAAACATTTCTGTGTTCATATTATCGTGATAGTCACTTGATTTTGATTTAGATGAAACTATTAAATCAGCACCTTCTATAAAACCCGATTTCCCTCCTGCATGTAAAATTATGTGTCGCTTCCCTTCTCCATCAGTATGTTTGAAAGACTTTACGTTATCATCTTGCCATATTCTCTTGGTTGCACCCCTAGAAAATATCAATGTTTCGTTTAAATATATAAAATTTGCCCTTTCTTCTTTTAATTTAAAATATTTTCTTAGAAAGTTAATTCTTTTATGCACAACAGAACTTCTTTCACAAAGGGCTTTTCTGTTATCCTCCTTTTGAAATTTAAAACCCAAATTATGTATCACTTGCCATAGACTTGTTCTGCCAATTTCATTAAATTTTCTATCTTTTAATTCCGAGAGAATTGTATTTAAGGTTACATGTTCCTTGTTTTCTCGCATTCGATAAATGGTATCACGAATTTCAAATTTGAATATCTTTCGTTTTCAATGATAGGCGAGTTTTTCGGTGATCTGCTTTCGGCCGTTCATTATTGCGATTTTGTAATACTCCTCTTAGTTTGGTTTCACTAATTCCTAGAGCATCACATACGCGTTATTGAACAGACATTACCGATTTTAAAGGACCGCCATTTTCTTTTTCATCCGTAAAATACTTATGTACACTACAAATTAGACTATCTACATCCGACATATGTGGCGGTGCTCAATCTTGTTGCCATATCATACTATTTAATTGATTTTGTGTATAATTTTGATTAAATAACTTATCCACTTCTGTAATGACTGTGTCCAAATATGATTCTCCAGTTAATTTATAATCATAAAACAATGGTCCAACTATCTTGTTTTGAAATATTCCGCACGACACATTTATTGATTTTCTTCCTGACTTTTTTATTTGCTAAATTTTTCTTTTCCTATTATTTTTCTGTTCCCTCGAATATCTATTTCTTCTATTAAAATGCCCGAAGTTGAAAAATTTAATTCGTCTGTCCATAAAATGTTATAAAAAAAATTAGGATCATTGTTCAAATTTGTAAGCATGTCTCGACAGATCTGTAAACGCTTTCTCTTCAGAGAAAGAAGATTACCGATACAGAACATCGGTAAGATCTTGTACCGGTAATATTTTGTACGGCTTATAGTTCTGCTCTTTTAAAACTCTATAAATCGTCGCACAGCTTTTCTCTCATGCATTAGTAGCATTGTTTAGCCTAGTTTCGGAATTTTCTAAAATGAAAATGTTATTATGGATTTAATCTATTATTTATGTATTTAATTTTTACCTTCAAAGTAAAGCAAATTAATAATATCTTCATCATCATTTCCTTCGATAGTACGTTTCTTCCGATCAAACATTTTTTCATTTATGACATAACGATAATTACATAAAAATGTATTTGCAGATGAAGGAGTCTGTCGATCTGGATAAATCAGCCTATATTCTCTTTTTGCCGCTTGATAGTTTTAATTATTTTTTACATAAATTGAGAATATATCTACTTTTTCATCTGCAGTATAACTCATTTAGGTATGAGGACTGAAAGTTCATAATAAATTAATAATTATTTCATCATGAAATGTCAGTTGCACAGCCACCTCTGGTTACCCTTTTGTAGTACCATATGCCATTATAGAACAAAACTAATGCTACACAATGGTATATATTGGTAATCAGGAAATGCTTGGCTACTCAAAACTATAAAAACATCCAGGGTGTCCCATTTGAAATATTGAAGATGAATTTTATTGGGCACTCCCTGTATACAAAATTTGGTCTGTTGTTACATTGTTGGTCGGTACAGATAAAATAAGACAACTTTTGTTTGAAACTTTTTTTTTGTATTCTCGAAATTAAGGAAAATAAGTGGCGGTCAAAATATAATGAGAAACCCGGTACTTTAGAATTATCTATCTGGATACATCGTATATAATATATCACAATTGATTGCAATGTACATTACATTTTTAACTTATGTTAATGTTTTGATTTTTACTCCGCAAATCGTTTTCAAAAAAGATTATTTAAGAAGTGTGGGGAAAGAATGTAACCAACAAAACTATTGAACAACTTTGTGATAATACTTCTTTAGTTTGTAGTTAGGTTTATAGTTTAGGTTATAGTCTTAGGTCAGGTCTCCTAGTACAATCAACCTAGTTCTTTAAAAGTTTTAAAATTTTTAATTTCTCTAGTTAAGATTTGGCATGGAGCATTTAAAAAATTGTTGATTGCTTCACAACTTGCATTGTGAAAGAAGTCAAGTGAAAAGACATCAGCAGTGTGTTCTAAAAATAAGCGGTTTTAACTGTTTTTTGATGCTTTAAGGGTGGCGTATTTTATTTCTTGTTTTCTCCGGTCAGTTTTATGCAAGGATTAGAAACGCGTGTTAAAATAATTTTATATTAGGTATTATACTTTGTGATCGTGATTGTGTATAACTTTGCGAAATAATGATGGATAACAGCCACCGAAACTCTCTCTTGGTTCAAAATATTATTTTTTCTGATTTGGCTAATTCAAATTAAATGGCGAGGTCAACAGTTAGAATTGTAGGTACGGGGAAAAGGAAACTCCAACTGGATGCGGGAACATCATATAAAACACCCCCAAAAGGTAAACGTATGGGCTGTCTAGACACAATGAGACGACTTAACGCCTTTGAAATGTGGACCTATAGAAGAATTCTAAGGGTTTCCTGGGTAGATAGAGTTACGAACAATGAAGTACTGAGAAGAATAGGTAAAGAGAAGGAAGTTGAACTAACAATTAAAGAAAGAAAGCTACAGTATCTCGGACATATGATGCGGGGCGAGAAGTATGGCATCCTGCGACTCATAATGCAAGGAAAGATAGATGGCAGAAGAACAATCGGAAGAAGACGAATTTCATGGCTCAAGAACCTGAGAGAATGGTTTGGATGCAGCTCAAAACAACTTTTTAGAGCTACTGCCTCAAAAATTAAAATAGCTATGATGATTGCCAACCTCCGTAGCGGAGATGGTACTTGAAGAAGAAGAAGATGGGCTGGCATTGTAAGAAATAAAATCATTGGACCCTACTATTTCGAAAGTAATTTAAACGAGCCAGCATACTACAAGTTTTTATGTGGGTATCTCGTACCTACTTTAGTTAATTTATTCCCCAGTACAATTAATCTTGTTTTGATAAAAGTTTATGGTTTCAGCAGGATGGTGCGCCCTCGCATTATTCTTTAAATGTCCGAAGGTACCTAAACCAAATTTTTCCGAACAGGTAAATTGGAAGACGTGGAAATATTGAATGGCCTGAGAGGTCGCCAGACCACAATCCTTTGGATTATTTTATGTAGGGTCATTTAAAGAATGTTGTTTATAAAACGAAATTTGCAAGACTTAAAAAAAGAATTCGTGAAGAAATAACAATATTTCTTAAGAAAGCATAAACAAGGTTCTACAAGAATTTGTACAATGTTTAGGTTACTGTCATATACAAAACGGGCTACAATTCGAACATTTAAGATTAAGTCATGTATTAATTACTGGATTACTTTCAAGTTATTTATTATAATTTATTTATAATATATTAATATTACAAATCAATAAAAATTAATTTTCTAAGCACATATCTTTCAAATTATATCTGTTAGACCCCCAGTATTATACTTTTTTTGGAATCAGATCATTCTTATCGATCTAAAAATGTCCTAAAATACAGGGTGTGTTACATTTAAAAAAGAACCGATGACGTCATCACTGTAATGTGTATCACCTTGTACAATGAAATTTTATTGTAAAATGTAGAACATTAAATTTAAAAATCGACGTGTTTTAGATTTTTTTACAAAGTCTTTTCGTTTAGGAAATATCGAATTCGAGATATTCAGAAGGATCTGTGAGAACAGAATATGGAGGCGTAGGTATAACTTTAAAGTGCAAAATATTTTCAAGCATAAGTTTGGTGAAGAAGGTGTTATTACTATAATCAAGCTAAAGTGTCTTCAGTGGACAGGGCATGTACACAACAGCGCAGCCGGAGGAAATAAGAACGCGAAGTAGACCGTAGCTAAGGTGGATGGACAGACTAAAATAGAAGAGAAGCTGCTGAGAAGATCGCTGTTGACAACTGGAAAATTCAAGCAAGCGACAGACCAGTATGGCACAAAAATTTTGAGGTCAAGATCTATTAAGGGTTGTAGCACCATTATGGTGATGATGATAGTTGAGGTAGATAATACTCTAAGCTTTGAATTGATGATCTAGAGATGTTTTAATTTATAATGCTTTTATATCGGACCTTTTCAATAAATGTATGTGTGGAGACCAGGAAATTCCTAAAGATTGGAATAAATCTTATATAAGCTCCATATATAAGAGAGGGAATAAAAGAGACTGTTCCAATTATAGAGGTATTAGTGTGACGAGCTCTGTGGGCCGGTTGTACGGCAGAATATTAAAGAAGAGGGTTGAAAGACAGATACAAGATATTAAAGAACAAAGCGGCTTCGTACCGGGAGATCCTGCCTTGATAATATATTTATCCTACGACAAATAATTGAAAAGCGTGTCGAAAGAAGTAGAGAGACCCATTTGGTATTTATAGACCTTGAGAAAGCATATGATAGTGTCCCGTTAAAGAAAATGTTTGAGGTCCTCGAAAGGTCCGGATTGGATTCGACGTATATCCGAGCGATATACAAATTGTACGAAAATGCAGTTACTTGTGTAAAAATTGGAACCAGAACCTCAAATGAATTTAAAGTCTTTAAAGGCCTAAAGCAAGGATGCTGTTTGTCACCGACACTCTTTAAAATATACGTCCAAGAAGCATTGAGGAATTGGAGAAATAAATGTAGATTTATGGGCATCGAAGTGAGACAAGAAACTCTGTATACATTGTTGTTTGCAGATGATCAGGTGGTGGTTGCAACCGATGAGGAAGATATAAATTATATGAATCGAAAATTATTTGAGGAATATGCCAAATGGGGGCTTACTGTAAACATAAGCAAAACAGAATATTTAAAAATTGGAGGAAATACCACAGATCTGAGGCTTGAAAGGCTGCAACCAGTATAAATATCTAGGAAGCATCATATCAGCAGATGGCAGAGTTAAGATAGATGTACAAAACCGAATAGCCCAAGGGAAAAAATGCATCCGAATACTGAATTCATTACTGTGGTCTAATAAAATAAAGATGCATACCAAACTTCGCGTATACAGAGCAATTGTAGAACCCATTACCTCATATGGTGCCGAATGTTGGACGATGACAAAGAATGAACGAGATAAAGTAGACGTTGTGGAAATGGATTATCTTAGAAGGTCATGTCGAGTATCGAGAATGGAAAGAATCAGGAATGAGGAAATACGAAACCGTACAGGAATTAGAGATACTCTTTCAGATAGAATACAAGAAAGCCTTAATGTATGCTCCGCCAGAAAGAAGGAAAAGGGGAAGACCACCAAATTCTTGGAGAAGAGAAATTACAAAAACAATGCAATCTAGAGGCTTAGAAGAGGGAGATTGGAGAGATAGGAAAAGATGGAGGCTGAAATGCGGGAAGCGGCAATCGCCGTAGGACCCCCGTTATATGATGATGATGATGATGATATTGGTACCATCCTGATTTTTTTTGAGCAGAGTTTAAAACATTGTTCTTTCCAAATAATATATGTATTAAAAGCAATAATAATGTTTACACTGTGCTTTGAACTTATTAAAAGCTTTTTTCAATTTTGTAGTAAATATAGGAAATATATTTTAGAATCACTATGACAGCAGTCAGTCTATTTTTTATATCTACGCAATTAATCATAGACATACAATAAAAGAAAGACTGATCGTTGCAATATCAGCCCATTTTCCTGGTGCGACAGAGAAAACTGACGCAAAGCAGTCCCTACATCTCTTTCTAATTTTCCAGGTTTATCGACCACGTGACCTAACCGACCAATAAGAAGAACACGTGGTCGATAAACTCGGCCTATTAGACAGAGATGTAGGGACTGCTTTGACTGTATAAAAGCTATTAAAGCAGTCAGTCTATCTTGTATTATATGTCCATGCAATATTAATCAAAGCTAACCCAACCTAAAAATTTCCAGTATCCTGTAGAAGTGACACAACAAGAAGAAGAATTCAATCTAACCAATCTAGGACTAATTGAAACTTTCTAAACTTCATCTGTTTATATTGTACTGCTAGCTTAGCTAGCTCAACTTTGACATCTTGTGCGTCTTGTGAATCAAAAAAGCTCGGCAGATTTGTACTCAGTATCATTAAATTGACTGAAAATGCAGTCTTTAAACAAAAAATTTTTAAAAATTAGTTATTGTTTGATAGTTTTTAAATTTAATAGGCGATATCTTAGAGAACAAAAACTTCTGATTAAAAAAATTCTGCTATATAATATTTGTACTTTTAACTGCAGGATGAAAAATCCTGTTTGATCAAGAAAATATGTCCCTGCATGTTAAATTGGGTTTAATTAATTTCACCAGCGCCAGCGTGTACGTATTTTATAGTTAGATATACTGAAAAAAGAAACAGCTTACCAATTTAGTAGAAGATTCCGCAGTAATATTTCTTTAGTTCCCCATATTAATTACAATAGTGGTATGTAGTAAAAGGAAACGAAAAACAATAAATTAAAATAGCATTTCAGATGCATCTCTCGTAGTTGATATAAATTCTATATTCATGTTATCCCATGATATTATTTACATAACTATGAAGACGATTGTTCTATTTAGAGCATCTCTAAAGATTCAGTCATAGTCAACCATCTTTAAATCCGAGATGTATATTCTATACGTGTTTTAATCAACGGCGAAACTTCCACACACAGAAAACGAGTTTATATGTTATTATTTAAGTTAGGTTTCTGGGTTATTATTCGTTTGCACACATATATATATATATATATATATATATATATATATATATATATATATAAATATATACATATATATATATATATATATATATATATATATATATATATATATATATGTATATATATATATGTATATATATATATATAAAATATATTCCAAAATTGTTTTCCCATATAGATTAAAGGACAGTGTCTCATCAAGCCAAGACGAACAACTTTTAGAAAGAATTGATCTTCCTCAATACAATCTGTCCAGTTTAATTCATAAGAGCACCCGCACACTATATAAGACTCGAATGGACACCAAACTTGACGAAACACTAACAAATACCAAATACAAATATGAGAACATAATATCAAGAATTTATCAAACAGCACAGGAGGTCTTAGGAATCAAACAAAATAAAATTAGTAACAAGCTTTGGTGGAATGAAGACGTCGAAAATGCGGTAACAGAAAAGAAAAGATTATACCATAATTGGTTGAATACAAAAGATGACGTAGACAAAGACCGATACAATGAAATGAAGAAGAAAACTAGAAAGATAGTTATGACCTCCAGAAATGAGATGTGGGATAGAAGGTGCAGAGAGATAGAATCTTATATTGGAGGACGACAATGCACTGAGGCGTGGAAGTTTATAAACTCTGTTAAGAAGCCGACTAACGAGAAAGTGATTCTAAATCCCATAAATCCCGAGGATTGGACACATTATTACAAACATCTATTAAATGAGAACAGAGACGAATTTAAAGAAGATATGAATTCATCAAGAATCGAAATTCTGGGAGAGCATATTACCATAGACATCAACATAGCTCAAAAAGCTATAGCAGGGATGAAGAATGGGAAAGCAAGTGGACCAGAGGGAGTAACTACGGAATTAATAAAGAATGGCTCAGAGAAATTACACAGAATGATCACGGTGATATTTAACGAATATATTAATGGACATCCAACACCAGATGAATGGAAAACAGCATATATGACCCCAATATATAAAAAAGGTGACAGGAGAAATTGTAAAAACTATAGAGGGATATCGGTCACAAGTTCAATGAGTCGACTATACGGTCGAATACTATGGGACCTGATAGAGGAAGATTATCAATCGTCTGAAGACGAAGAACAAGGAGGATTTAGAGCAGGTCGTTCATGTACAGATAACATCTTCTGTCTTAAACAAATTATAGAAAAGAAAATTGTGACAAATAGAGAGTTACATATGACTTTTGTAGATCTTGAGAAGGCATATGACAGAGTCCCGCTAAATAAACTATGGGAAGTCCTGGGCACATCAAACATACATCAAACATTGGTTCGTGCTCTCAAAGATCTATATTATGGTTCAAACTCCCAAATGAAATTCGGAAACCTCTTAGCTGAAAAATTTGCAGTTACTAAGGGTCTCAGACAAGGATGTTGTATCTCTCCGACTCTATTTAAGATTTATATCTCTGCAGCTCTGAAACAATGGAAAAGGAAAGTCAAAGGAATGGGTATACAATTGAACGATCAGGATTACATATATACTTTACAGTTTGCAGATGATCAGGTGGTGATCTCAAATGACAAAGATGACGTGGAATACATGCTTAGAAAACTAATTGAAGAATACCAGAAATAGGGATTAAATATCAATTTAGAAAAGACAAAATACCTCTCAATTGAAGCTAAAGCAGAACAACTCGATATCGATGACAATCAAAAAATAAATCCATGCAACGAATATAAATACCTGGGCGTCATCTTCGACCGTAGTGGAAAAGACGAACGAGAAATAGAACATCGAATTGTACAAGCACGAAGAGCTATAGCATGTTTGAACGGAATTCTATGGAGTAAAGAAATATCAAAGAAAAGAAAATGGAACATCTATGAGACAATGGTTAAAACTAGCCTACTTTATGGAGCTGAGACATGGAGAATAACCGAAAAATATAAGAAAAAGGTCGAAGACACGGAAATGGATGCCATCAGAAGATCGATGAGAATATCAAGAGCCGACAGAATACGGAATAAAGTGATAAAACAACAAATGGGTATAGAGGGCACTATAGTTGAGGATATTGAGAGAAAACAGCTCATATGGTATGGGCATGTGAGCCGAATGGGGGACGAAAGATTGCCTAAAAAAACGATGATGTGGCAACCCCCAGAGAAGAGGAAACGAGGAAGACCACCACAGAGCTGGAACCTGGGAGTTAGGAAAGCGATTAGCGCTCGAAATCTGGACGAAAACCTAACTCAAGACAGAATACAGTGGCGTTTGGGAGTCGGACAACGTCGTAAGACGTTATAAAAAACCGAATATATATATATATATATATATATATATATATATATATATATATATATATATATATATATTGTTATGGTTCAGAAATATAGATGGAGTTTTAAAATACAGAAAAGAGGAAAATTGACAAAAACTATTTATAGATATAAGCATATCATATTAGTAAATCTTCTTAAAAGAAGCTTTACGATCAAAATTTGAGTGAAAATAAATTAGTTATTAAAGATTAGATTGTAATAGATAACAGATTTAAAATTCAGGGAAACACCTTAAAACCTTTTTTAACGAGGGGATCATAAAACCCCGATTAACAGTATTCAGCTACTGTCTTGTCAAAAATCGGAAAGTTCAGAAATTTAATTTATACAGATTCTATTGTTGGGTGTGTATCGAAAACAAGAAAATAATAATGTTATGGATTTCGTAGAAACTTGGAATTCTGTGTGTTTATTTGAAATATTAAAAGGTCTTCTTCTTCTTCTTCTAATGGCGCTACAACCCTTTGTGAGTCTTGGCCTGCTTAACAATGTTCTTCCATTCTGCCCTGTCGGATACTTTCCTTCGCCACTGCCTGATGTTCATGGTTTTAAGATCCCTCTCTACGTCGTCTATCCATCTTTTACGGGGCCTTCCTCTTGTTCTGTTTCCTTGGGGCTTCCATCTCTGGACTACTTTTACTTATTTTGGATATTAAAAGGTCATTGGTAGAAAATAGAGAGGGGAGTAGAAGTTATGTGTTGAGGGGATTTTAAAATCACAGGAAAAGACAGTCTGTTTCTAGTCGCAAAAAGAATAACTTTTGAAGAAAAAAAGATACTGTAGGCTAATGAATTTGAACGATAGAATAAAATTAAGTTTTTGTGAAGTAAAAAGTAATTTTGTTTTCAAACGTGCTTGAAAAAGTTGTAGCCGTGGTGATTCCCTGCATGAATGGTAGCAGTGCGTTAATGTTCACAGCATTTGTAAGTACCAATCAATTATCATTGCGTCGAGAGAAGATTAGGCTAGGGGAATTTTATATCCAAGAGAAGATAGAAATTTTGGTTGGGACAAAAGTATGAAAACGTCTAATTACCTCTTAAATAGGTGATCCGAATTATACACAAACTAATATACACCTATTTTGCAATATGAGATTTGAAATTTGATGATTGAAACGATCAGATTTACCTTTGTTCTGATATCATTAGTCACTTTATATTTTTAAATAGAAGACCCTGTATATTGTACCATTATTAAAATCTCCACTTCAATATCTGTTCAACCGTATACAAGACTTTTGATTTTATATAGACAGTAACATTTAAAAGAGAGAAAACAAATACTAAAAACGCCTAATGATCTCAATAATTTTACTACAGTAATAATAAGTTTAGCACAGTGCTAAATTATTGAATACCTAATCAAGTGTTTAAAATGTCCTCCATTGTTAATTTGAGAGTATCCTAAACGATGTTAAAATATGTATTAGATTTCTCTAGAATATGTTTCTCTAGAAACTAATATGGATTCATCAATAAATATTTGCCTTAGCTCGCAAAACTTGCTGGTTGAGTTTTATAAATTCTACTTTTAAATCATGTCCAACTAAAATAACCCTTAGGATTTAAATTGGGTAAACCATGAGGCCAGTCAATATTTCCTAATCTACTAATCCCTTTTGTGAAAATGTGACCTTTTGAACATTTCGTACAGCGCAAAGGATAGAAACGATATAAGTAGATCGTTTTCATTAATGGCCAACAAAGAAGATGGCATCGTTTTGCGTTAACCACTTGAGTAATAAACAATTCATTCGTTGGCCTGCCGCTTTTACTTTGCATTCAGCCTGAGTATCTGATGAAGGCATTTTAGCCTGAAATGACTTCATATTACTCTGTTGATTATGAATTCAAATACGAGAGGTTGAATTGTTCTACTACGCCATCGAATAACTTAGGAAATACTAAATTACAAACCTAAAGGATTGTACTTTGGTATTGAAAGTAATGAAGTGCAAGGAAGAAGTGTAGAATGTTCCATGGAAGGATGAAACAAAGTTTTATGCCAAAACACATAAAAAACTGGCTAAACATTGAGATGAACAATAGATGATTGTCTACTAGTCTAATTGTTAACTATTAAAAACTATGAAACTGTAAAGCTATATTTTGTATTGGTGTGTCGCTTAAAACTATAAGATTATTATGATCTTTCTTCTCAAAAAAATAATAATATTAAAATAATATCATCATATAGGGGTTATACATTTATTAATTATGGTTTTAAATTTTTGCTAAAATGGATTTTGCTATTTTCCACTAAAAAAACTATAAAAATGACTTTTATCAGTGTACTTTATTTTTATTACCCAGTATAACTCACTAGATATAGCTTGCTTTATGAAAAGATTTCATATCGCTATTAGCTTTATGCAAGGCTTTATACTCTAAATCAATAGGATTTTTATGAGAATATTTTTGTTCATAGAGTCCATTCAAGTTCGTTCATCGTTAAATGGGAGTTCAGATTAAATGTTGATTAAATAAAAAAACGTGTTGAAAAAGAAAAATCAGAAAATTTTGCTAAAAAAGGGGTAATATTTAGTCTATGCACATTTTACGCTTTTAGTTTTACATTGAAATTACGAGCTATTGCAGGTAAATAGTTTATGTGTTATTCTAGTTTTAAAGCGTCTAATTTGTAAGCGTCGGTGATTTTTATTTGTTTTCTCTATCTGCAGGGCACCTCTCTTTTAAGAGGAGCTGGATGCTTCATTCTAAAGTAATCATACTAATAAAATTTGTAGAATCAGCTTTGTACATATAAAAATGAATTATTATTCAGAATTCAATCAATTTGTAACGTTTTAAACATCACATGTTTGTTATTTTTTTTTAATAATTATATTATTTCAAATTCTTTTAATTTTATTCATCTAATTAACTTTATCTCCCATTTTACTATTTTTGTTTTAAATACAGTTGCCTCTCAACTTTTTAGACAACTCTTCAATTGATTAAATATCCTATTTAATTTGTATTTTTCATTTTCAATGTTCAAGTGGGTCCAAGGGGCCCGAGACGCCAAGTATTTTATCATAAATTGATTAAAAATTTTTTATTGAATTTTATGCATTACTGAATTTGTTTAGAAGTATGTTTCCTTCAACATTCTTCTTCTTTAAGTTCCATATTCTATCGAAGGTTGGAAATCATCATGGCTATGCGGACTCTGTTGACTGCCGCTCTAAAAAGTTCTGCACTACTGCATTCAAAACTCTGGGGGGTGTAGAGTTGTGTTATAGAGGTAGCACCTTTTATCGGAACGACCACATCGAGCGTCATAGACGGGAGATGGTTCTTGATAACTGGTCCTCATAAGACAGCTAACTCTCACTTATGGCTCCACGTGCCACACCCCGGGCAACTGCATTGGTCTGCAGGCTAAACTAAGTGAGGGTAGCCAGATATGGCGAAAATTCCACCGAGCGATTGCCGGTATAAGCAATCCCCCACTTACTGGCCAACGGCTTCGGGTGGATGAGCTGGTAAGTGACAGGGCACTCTTTTGTCCGAAGGTTGGGAAACTGGCCCTAAAGGCGAAGGAACCTCAGTAGAGGTCAACGGCATAAGGATGTAGAAGGCCGAGGACAACCACTACATTAAAGATTCCATTGAATAGTCCTAGTATAAAATCATATATGGTAATGCTCACAACCAAATACGATTCCGGAGTAAGTTCCCCAATCGGATCTCCGGGGGGGACAGTTATGAGTACCTATGAAAAAGAAAAAGCGGCAAAACCACAATATTTAAAAATTTGCACATGGAATGTGAAAACTATGGCAAGGAGTGGAAAAATAGACAATGCCATTCAGGAAATGGAAAGAATGACCATTGACATAATGGGAATAAGCGAGATGAGATGGCCCGGAACAGGAAGCATTGACAAAAAAGATCACAGAATATTCTACTCAGGGTCACTAGATGGAAAACTAGAGCATGGAGTTGGTGTGATAATAACGAGAAAAATTAGTAGATGTATTTTAAATTTTGTCCCAGTGTCCAACAAAGTAATACTACTGCAAATAAGAGCCAATCCAGTGAATGTAAACATAATACAAATATACGCTCCCACTGCAGATAAAGACGACGAGGAAGTAGAGACTCTCTACCAAAGCATAGAGGATATATTAGAACGAATACCTAAACACGAAGTCAGCATCATAATGGGGGATTTCAATGCAAAACTTGGGGCCGAACGGAAAACGTCTCTAATCGGACCTTTTGGGTTAGGACAAAGAAACGAAAGAGGTGACAGACTAGAAATATTCGCAGAAGATAACAAGCTAGTGGTTCTAAACACATTTTATAAACTACCACCGAGGAGATTGTATACATGGAAGGCACCAGCAGATAAACCCCATAAGGTAATTAGAAACCAGATAGATTATATATTGGTAAATAGAAGATTCAGAAACAGTTTTAAATCTGTCAAAACATATCCAGGAGCGGACATTGAATCTGACCACATACCTTTAGTGGGAGTCATGGATGTGAGACTGAAGACAATAAAGAAAAAGTCTAGACCTAACTACGACATGACAGCCCTGCAACATCCGGAAGTTAAAAAGCAAGTGGGGGAATATATTAACAATCAAGTTAAGCAACTAAAAGAAGAAAATAACATCCAACGAGAAATCAATCAATTCGAAGAAATAATTAAGAAAACTAAACAAGATCTGCTAAAACCAAACAAAGAAACAAAGAAGAAATCTTGGATGACTCCAGAAATCCTTCACTTAATGGAACGCAGAAGGTTAATTAAAGGAAATAAAGATGAATACAAAAAAATGCAGGCTTACATCAGAAGAAAAATAAGAGAAGCTAAAGAAAAAGAAGCTGTAGAAAAATGTAAAGAAATAGAAAGACTACAAGCCAAGCATGACAATTTTAATGTACACAAAAAGGTAAAAGAAATAACGGGTACTTTTAAAAAGAGAACACAAATGAAACTCATAGACACCAATGGAAAATTAATTATTGACACCCAAGAGATGAAGGACAAATGGAGAATATATTTGGAGACACTTTTTCAAGATCAAAGAACGGATTATAGGCATCCATTTTCAGAGAGGATGACGGGCCCGGACATACTTAAATCCGAGGTAGAAGAAGCAATAAAACGGATGAAAAGCAGAAAAGCTGTAGGGCCTGATAATATCGAAGCTGAATTTTTAAAACTCTTGGAGGATGTAGGAATAAATTGGATCACGGCTGTCTTCAATAAAATATACAATACAGGAATCATCCCTGATAAATGGCTAGAATCAGAATTCATAGCGATACCTAAAAAACAGGGGGCTAAAAAGTGCAAAGAATATCGAACAATCAGCCTAATGAGCCACATGTTGAAACTGTTTCTTAGAGTCATCCATGGAAGAATTTATAAGAAGTGCGAGGAACAAATATCAGACAGACAGTTCGGCTTCATTAACGCAGTGGGTACCAGAGAGGCACTTTTCGGAGTACAGGTACTGATTCAAAGATGCAGGGACGTTAACTGCGACGTATACGCGTGCTTGATCGACTATGAAAAGGCATTTGACAGAGTTCAACATCAAAAGATGATAAACATTTTAAAAGAAGCAGACCTGGATGACAAAGACCTCAGAATAATTTCAGAACTATACTGGAATCAGACCGCATACATGAAAATTAACGGAGAAGAAACAGATAACATAAAAATACTACGCGGAGTTAGACAGGGATGTATTCTATCGCCGTTGATATTTAATATGTACTCAGAAATTTTTTTTAACGAGGCTCTTTACGGAATAGACGAAGGCATCCTTCTAAATGGTGAAAGAGTAAACAATGTTAGATATGCCGACGACACCATGGTGATAGCAGATAGTTTAGAGGGACTTCAGAGGCTAATGGACAGAATAAACGAGTACAGTCAACAGTACGGACTAAACATTAATACCCACAAAACCAAACAAATGATTGTCAGCAAGGAGAATATAAATGGGGCTCATCTATACATTAATGGGACGCAGATAGAGCGAGTAAAACAGTATTGCTACCTGGGAACTATTATAAACGAACAGTGGAGCAATGTACAGAAAATAAAGTGCCGCATAGGAAAGGCAAGAACGGTCTTTAACAAAATGAGCGCCATCTTCAAAAGTCACAACATATCCCTGGATACAAAAATGAGACATTTGAGATGCTATGTTTTCTCTGTGTTGTTGTACGGGGCGGAGGCATGGACGCTTACAGACACCACTATTAAAAAACTTGAAGCATTTGAGATGTGGCTTTATAGAAGAATGCTGAGAATATCATGGACAGCAAGGATCACGAACAAGGAAGTTCTAGAAAAAATGAAGAAGGAACCAGAGATTGTGTTTACGATCAAACGCTTAAAATTGCAATATCTGGGACACGTTATGAGAAATCAGCACCGTTACTCCCTGCTGCAGTCTATATTGCAAGGTAAAGTCAAAGGTAAGCGAGGACCCGGTAGAAGGAGAATATCATGGCTGCGGAATTTAAGAACATGGTTTAAGAAAACCTCAACGGAGCTGTTTCGAGCCGCAGCGAGCAAGGTCATGATTGCCAATATGATTTCCAACATCCGAAACGGATAGGAACCAGAAGAAGAAGAAGAAGAAGCATTCAAACCATTCCCTTAAGTTCTTAGGCCAGGATATTCTTTGTCTTCGAATTCTTCGCTTTCCTTGGATTTTGCCTTGCATAATAAGTTGTAATAATGCGTATTTTTGCCCTCTCATCACATGTCCTAAGTACTCAAGTTTTCGACTTTTGATAGTTATTATTATTTCCGCCTCATTTCCTATCCTTCTCGTTACTTCCACGTTTGACATTCTTTGAATCTATGATATTCCTAGGATTTTTCTGTAACACCAAAATTTAAAGGCGGCTTTATCTATGTATTCTAAACAAATTTTAAAAACTGATAATCATTGTTGGAATGCAATAATATTGTTAGGTAGGTACCTATACATATTTTGAAATAAATAATGCATCTGCTATCAGTCGTTTGATATTAATGTTAGTGTCGACAACTAAGCTATTAAAATTATATTGAATTACAATGAAAGTAGATAATGCGAATAAAATATCCCGAAAATAATTATTAACTGCAGAGCTGCAAGATATTTGCTAATAACATATGGGATTCTAATGATGAAAAATCTCCCGAAGTATGTGGCATTAAAAGTGACTCTGAAATTGAAGATCATCTTTCGGAAACATGAAGATGATGATCAGCAATTAGTAATGAGTGGTAATAAAGAAGAATGTGTAGCTACAAGTTCCCAGATTGCAAAATACATAATTTTTAAAACTACGTATGGAATTAAATGGAAGAGTCAACCACAACCGACAAGAAGTATGCGATCCTGCGACATAATAAAAAGAAAAGTGCACAAAGTAATGTTAGCCCCTGGTCAAAGTGTAGATCTGTTGATCTATTTTGATTGTTTGTGGACGGAAAAACTGTGAACACAATAGTGAAGTGTACAAATAAAGAAGCCAAAAAAGTCTTGGGGATAGAGAACTGGAAATATTGCTACTCTACAGAGCTATATGCCTTTATTGGTCTAGTACTAACTGTAGGGCACCTGAGTGCCAACATCCATAATGTAGATATAATTTGGAGTAAGTTTTATGGACCTACTATACTTAAAGCTACCATGGGGTTAAAACGATTCAAAGATTTGTTCGAATTGATGATAAGGACACGAGATCTGAATGAAGAAGGAACGACAAATTAGCAGCAATAGGCGATGTGTGGAATTATGGTATGAAAATATGGTGAGCCTGTGACCTGAAAACATATTACCCTTTAGGTGGAATAACGTATACAGGAAAAAATGGAAATACAGTAGACAAAGGTATTGCAACTCAAGTTGTTAAGCAACTTGTTGAGCCTTATTATAATTCCAAGAGGAATGTAACTTGAGACAACGATTTTGTGGGCATCGTAAATAAGAGATATGTTCTTCAGGAATTTCTACCAAACAAGAACCCTTTAGAGAAATCTTTAATTTTCGGATTCACTCCAAAAGCATCTTTTATTTCTTACGTTTTCAAAAAAACAAAGAAGTGTCCTAATCCTATCTACTATGCATCATAATGCTTACTGTGCAGATGATGTTGACAAAAAACCAAATATGATACTCTATTATAATAGTACAAATTGTGATGTCGATACGCTAGACCAAATGGTTTATAAATATATGTGCAAAAAACGAACTAACGCGTTGGCCTTTTGCATTTTTTATGAATATTTTAGACGTGGCTGAGGTAGCCCCATTTATTTCTTGGACAAATTTTCATCCAAAATGGAACGAAACCAAAAATGAAAAGAGAAGATTGTTTCGTACAACAACAGCAGAACAACTAGTATTGCCTCAAATTTTGAGAAGAAAATCAAGGGGACTACAATGGGAAACAAAACAGTGTATTGAAAAATACTTACAGGAAGTTGAACCACACAATAAAACACAAAAACTAGAAAAACCTCCAGTTTTAATAAGGAAAAGAGGTCACATGTGCCCAACAAAAAAATACAGCAAACAAAAACAAATTTGTGAAATATGCAGTAGAAATGTGTGTATCGATCACTGTATAATTAAAAAAGTTTGTAAATATTGCAATAAAGAAAAATAAATGTTGTTAAGAAATTAAATAATAGTCTTTCTAGGCTTTATTTGGATCCACATGTTTATTACTTGTGAATAAATATTTTTTCTACAAAAGTTTTCTTGCATTTCATAATTTTGTGCAAATCCTTCAGGCAGATCGCACCCTTGACTAGTAGACCGCATACTATAGTGGAACATTTTTTTAATCTAGACAATTTATATTTAATTTTAATAAAAAATCAAAAAAGAATACTAAAACGTGTTGCCCGGATAAAGATTAATAAAATTAAAAATAAATATGTTATATATAACAAATATACATATATATATATATATATATATATATATATATATATATATATATATATATATATATTGATTTAGAGTATCAGCAATCGGTCAGGAAATAAAACTCTATTTGTTTAGTCTCAATATTTCGTCACGATTTTGTGACTTCTTCAGGAGAAAACTGTAAATTTATTAGAATAATTAATGATTATATGTAAACAAAATGAATATTTTAATACTTACAACTATAAGAATGAAAATTTAAATTTTTCTGGCATATCTAAATAAATGACATATTTTTGTTTGATTTTATTAAGGAGTTATGGTAACCGCAATATGTTATAGAGTGAATTCCCGTTGTACAATTTTCAGCGAGTAGGTTAAAATAAACAATTACTATGACAGTATTATTCATTTTATAAAGTGGAAAGATGGAATTAATAAAATTGAGAAAGAATCAGGAACACGATAAATTGATCTATAAAATGTAATTGATGGTATGTAGTCAGTTACTGCAATACTGATATTTAGGAATGTAATAAAATTATAGGTACAGTTACTAGAGAATTACTATAATAAGTATGTGTTTAAAGGTTAAGATCTATCATATTATATATTGTTTAGTATGTTGCAGTAGATATTACTTAAATGATTGGTGTCTGTCTTATAATTGATAGATTCAGGAGTTTTATTAATGTGTACCATTTCAAGGAAAAGCCGATTTTTATAATTATCAACTTGTTCCAAGATTTTTACATTATTAAAGTCAAAGTTATGTCCTGTCTTCAAGTGGTGGTCCACTAAGGCACAAGAGTTTTTTTGTATGTTACAGTCACTTTTGTGTTGAGTGACACGTTTTTTAAGCCACTGTTGACTTTGACCAATATAACAACTTTGACATTGACTGCAATTTATTTTATAAATTATATTACTCATTAATGAATTTGGAGTTTTAGCTTTTATTTTTGTGAATAACCTTGAATTTAGAAGTGGATTGTATTTAATTAATTTAATGTTATTCACAAAAATAAAAGCTAAAACTCCAAATTCATTAATGAGTAATATAATTTATAGAATAAATTGCAGTCAATGTCAAAGTTGTTATATTGGTCAAAGTCAACAGTGGCTTAAAAAACGTGTCACTCAACACAAAAGTGACTGTAACATACAAAAAAACTCTTGTGCCTTAGTGGACCACCACTTGAAGACAGGACATAACTTTGACTTTAATAATGTAAAAATCTTGGAACAAGTTGATAATTATAAAAATCGGCTTTTCCTTGAAATGGTACACATTAATAAAACTCCTGAATCTATCAATTATAAGACAGACACCAATCATTTAAGTAATATCTACTGCAACATACTAAACAATATATAATATGATAGATCTTAACCTTTAAACACATACTTATTATAGTAATTCTCTAGTAACTGTACCTATAATTTTATTACATTCCTAAATATCAGTATTGCAGTAACTGACTACATACCATCAATTACATTTTATAGATCAATTTATCGTGTTCCTGATTCTTTCTCAATTTTATTAATTCCATCTTTCCACTTTATAAAATGAATAATACTGTCATAGTAATTGTTTATTTTAACCTACTCGCTGAAAATTGTACAACGGGAATTCACTCTATAACATATTGCGGTTACCATAACTCCTTAATAAAATCAAACAAAAATATGTCATTTATTTAGATATGCCAGAAAAATTTAAATTTTCATTCTTATAGTTGTAAGTATTAAAATATTCATTTTGTTTACATATAATCATTAATTATTCTAATAAATTTACAGTTTTCTCCTGAAGAAGTCACAAAATCGTGACGAAATATTGAGACTAAACAAATAGAGTTTTATTTCCTGACCGATTGCTGATACTCTAAATCAATATTTAAAACAGTACGGTCGAAAAAATCATTTGAAAAATATATATATATATATATATATATATATATATATATATATATATATATATATATATATATATATATATATGTATTTGTCAGTTAATACCTCTGCCCTGTTCTGTCACTTCAAGGCTGAAATAGAAAGGGAGATTGGTTTTTATAAAGTTTTGATTATTTAAGCTGGATTTTCAAATTCAAAATTCATTTATAAATTAAATTTTTTTCTGGGTTTTTTGGCCTTATTAATTTGTCATGTGTACCTGTTGGTGGGCATATCGAAATCACATTTGTAGAATTTCCTGAGCCCTGCTAAAGACTTTCTACAGCACATGGTCGACCATGCAATAACAAGTGCAGCTGTTACTCAGAACTCATGGCCACCTGAAGATACAAACATATCTAAATCTAAAGTATCTAAATTCAGCTACATCAGCAACTAACCACTACATTCTGTAATCCTGTCCAACTAATTGAACACAACATCGTAAACCATGAGTATCATTTCAAAATCTTTTTATGTACAGCTATAGGCAAGATTTGTTTTGTTTGATTTTGATTTAATAAGAAAATTAAAATTTTATATTTATTTATGTACAATAAATATATGATTAGGTAATCTTGGTTTATATCTTGTAGTAAAAGTAAGAGATCTGTATATATCTTGTGTGCAGACTTGTTTTCCAAAACATTTAAAAGATTGATAACAACTCCTTCACTCATATTAAACTCTTTTGAATGAAAGTAGTTAGATTTTCCAGAATAAGAGACAAAGTTGTATTAATATCCATTCCTAGATAAGATGCACCAAATTTCCTGCCCAAAATGAACAGGCTTCACTTTTATAAACATTTTTGACAAATATAGGCCAAGGTAATAGACCTATTGATAAGTATTGACTAAAAACGCCATATTTTAAGAAACTTTTGTTTAACAGGTCGATCATTGTACTAATTTTTGTAAGTTTGTCTTGTTTATCTAAAGTAAAGTTTATAGTAAAGTTTAACACGTGGAAAAATGTGATCTCTAATCAACACTGAAAATCAACAATCCCAAAAATATTTCTAAACAATTTCGATCCAAGTCAAATTTTATAACAGTTTTGGTACTAGATGTCTGAGTTTACAATATTCTGTGATTTTTTATGGTTTGTGTATCTTTTTACATAGGGCTTATTGCCCAGTATGCTTAATTTTATTACCGTTTTTTGTGTTTGTACCGACGATATTAAAATATATACTAAGTGACATATAAATCCGAACACCCAGTTTAAATGATTTTATTTTAATAAAATTTTGTATGTAAGTATTTTTGTAAGTACTTAATAAAGCATAATAGGTAAATGATTAAAATTTGAAAATGATTGCAGTGCTTTAAAGCCCTTTTACCTTTAATAAAATGTGGATGCACCCCGATGTGTTACGTATTCTCTAACGCGCCTAGGCATGCTTCTGATCAGGTGGTCAATGTCCTCTTGTGGTATCTCATTCCAGGCAACCACCAACTCCTCTCGAAGTGCTTGTAGAGTCTGAGGAGGACGTTGCAAATTGAGCAATCTCCTACCCATCATATCCCATACGTGCTCATTTGGGGATAAGTCGGGAGATCTTGGTGGCCATGCTAACAATGTAACATCATTATGTTGACAGAAGTCTATTGTGACTCTTGCAGCATGTGGTCGGGCATTATCTTGTTGGAAAGTTGGATTTGCCAGGGTGTCAAGATAGGGTAAAAGGTGGGGTTCTAGAACTTCTTGGATATAACGCTGCGCGTTCATCTTACCTCTGATAAAGAGTAAAGGTGATCTGGAACCATAAGCTATAGCACCCCAATCCATAACTCCAACAGTGTGATGAACATGTCTTTCAACAAAAAACTGTGGATTCCTTCTTTTACCACGTCGCCTTCTAACCCTCGCTCGACCATCGTGCATGCCTAAACAAAATCGAGACTCGTCACTAAAGACAATACTGTTCCATTCCTGATTACAGCGTGACCGTTCTCGGCACCACTGAAGGCGATTACGGTGGTGTTCTGGAGTTAAAGGGAGGACCCAGTGTGGTCGGTATGAAAACAGGCCAAAACTTCTCATTCGTCGGTAAACACTTCGCATGCCAATAGGTTTTCCGTGTTCTGCAAACCATTTATTTGCAATGGAGCTGGTAGTGGAGAAACGGTCTCTTAAGGCCAATAATCTTAAGGCGGCGATCTTCACGGTCTGTTGTTCTACGGCGGCGTCCAGTGCCCCTTGCTCTTTACGTACGGCCTTTTTGAAGCCATGCCTGACAACACCTAACCACTGTGTCTACACTTCTTTGCACTCTAACTGCAACTTCCCGAAAATAAAGTCCAGCTTCCTAAAGTCCCATTATACGGCCCCTATCAAACTTACTAAGTTGACGAAATCGTACAGGTCTCCGTACTCTAGGCATCGTAATCAATTGTAAAGAATGTCAAGAACCACAATCCGCCAAATTTGGATCTTTACTGCGGCTGAAATATTCATTTTTAGATTGTTAGTAGGAATGGGAAAAACCTATCGGTTTTAACCGAAAACCGGTTGTTTTACTTCGCAATAACCGGTTTTATCGATTGTTTTTTTGTCCCGGTTATAACCGGTTTTTTATTTTTAAAGTAAATATCGGTTATTAGGTTTTTACGGTAATTAGGATTAGGTTAGTTATTAGGTAATTTTGGATCCCAATTATAATTATTATTCTCAAGTAATTATTCAAAACTAATTTTAATTTTAACAGTAACAGTAAAAAACAGTAATTTTATTTTATTTTATAAATACAGACTGTATTTGCAAACTGCAAATTTGCAAATTGCAAACTGAAAGTGCAAACTTGTAACCTATTGGATCAGAAAAACCGAAAACCGGTTTTTACAAAAACCGTTTTTTTTGGGCCGGTTATATCCGCCAGGTTAAACCGTAAGCAAAAAAAACGGGTATAACCGAAAACCGGTGTTTTGTCAAAAACCGCCATCCCTAATTGTTAGTGAATTTAAAAACAAAAAATATAAAAACCGGAATCTCCAACTGATAAGGCTAAAAACTTTATCACTTGTTTTTTTCTGTAAGATAAATAAATTACACCAAATTTTATTGAAATAAAATCACTTAAACTGGGTGTTCGGATTTCTATGTCACTTAGTATATTATTTGAGGATGGAATAGAGTATTGGGACATGAACATTGTACATCGTGAGATTTCTATTTAAATTGTTCTCCATTGTACCGTATGTTGCTTGGTATTGTTGAGGACCACATTTTATATTACCAAAAGATGTTAAATTACACAGTATAATAACATTTCTCGCCGGTTGCTGAAACGTATTACATTTATAGGAAAACTTTTGTCCTGTAAGCTAACTTGTCAGTCTTTAGTTGTTGGCAGAACGTTAATTCTCAGTAAAATTATTCTTTCAGGTATTTTTACCAATTACCTTAATTATGACTTACTTTATCCCGAAAGCAAATAATTCTTGTCTACACTTTTTGATCATTCTTTCTGCCAGATGAGTAAAAACATTAATTTTACGAAAAGAATAAAATCTAGAAACACAAACTCTGTCGGGAGATTCAGTGTTTACCTAAGTAAGTAATTATTTCTCAGCTGTTTTCGGTAGAAATGTAAATCTAGCCAGTATTTTTACTAGTTTATTTTAGTTTTTAATCCCTTTCTTTATGGTTTTATTCTTGGTGGAAAATGTAATAATAAAAACTTAAGACAGCTTAAAAAATCTTTAAGGTAGAAAAATGCTAACAGAAATGTTTGCTTTATTTACCTCTATATAAGGTATACAAAATATAAAATGTGTGGATTATCTCAGGTGATTTTTATTTTGGATTTGTTACTGTTGATCTAAATTGGGGCCTTAAAGTCACTTAAAAATTTAAGCCATTATTATAAACTATTTAATTTTAATAAAATTTGCTATACAGGTATATATTTGTTAAATAATACATTATTAGAACTTCGGTTATATTAGCTTAAGTTTTCGTTTTTTATTTATTTATTTTTTTTTTAATTGACTTCTTCTTCGCGTGCCATATCAGAATTATCCGACGTTGGCGATCACCATTGTGAAGGCTTCTCCATCTTCTGCAAGATAAAATAATGCATTTGATATCTGAGTCCATTCATGAATATTTTTTAAACAAGAAACTTGTTTTCTTCCTACACCTCTACGGCCCTCTATTTTGTCTTTAAGGATCAGTTGTAATATTTTATATCGACTTCCCCTTACTATATATCCCAGATAAGACATTTTTTGATGTTTAACAGTCTAGCAGTTCTCTATCTTTGTTGACGCTCCTTAGTACTACTTTATTAGTTTTCCTTGCTGTCCAAGGTATCTGTAGCATTCGTCTATAAACTACATTTCCAATGCTTCAATTTTGTTCATGATCGATACTTTTAACGTCTACACTTCTGCACTATACAAAAGTACGGACCAAACATAGCACTTAACCATTCTTTGTCTTAGTTTTAAACTAAATAAAATTAGCTAATCACTAAAAATTCTAACTTTTTCTATTTCTAATTTCTAACTGCTGAGTCATAACTTAGCAAGGCTAAACACGAAGATTGGGGGTATAGGGCTGCACCGAAGAACAAGACAACATAAAGATTAATCGTCTAAGGTTGTAGGCTTTAAAAGATTGCTTCTTTACTACTAGGTTTATTGCAAATCAATGGTTTGCAGAACATGAAAAACCAATTTGGATGCGAAGAGTTTTTTGTTTAATTCGTAGTTTTGACCGTTTTTCATTTCGTCTACACTGATTTTACCGCTTACTCCTAAACATCGTCTTAATACGTAATCGTCTTATTTAGATCCGAAAAAGATTGGCTTGACACCAGGAATGGAATGACGTTATGCTTAGTGAGAAATCCCCATTCGGATTAGGGATTTGTGGTGGCAGACACAGGATCAGAGGACGACGTGGTGAAAGATAAAATTTACAGTTTTTTGCCGAACGGCACGTATACAGTACTCTTTTGAATATAACGTAAGGTGCATCACTTATAAGAGGTCAACTCTAGTCTTTGTCAGAAAGAATATAACAGCTTAGCGCTACGTATCAGAAATTAGGGAACCTCATCACATACCCTACCTTAAGATGCTCCAACATACAATTTTTCAGCACTACAATGCAAGGCTATACAGTGTGAGAGTCACAATGGTCTTCTTTGAACAGGCCGGAGTCAATATTTTGCTCTAGCTTCTGAGATCCCTAGATATATACCCAATTAAATACGTATGGGACATAATAGGTCAAAGATTTTCTAATTTAGACTATCCTTCTTAAACTTTGAGCGCACTTGCGGAGGAGTTAATTAAGGCATAGACCGAGATACCACAGGAGGATACTGATTCTGCTTCCCTAATTATATTACATTAAATATTATAAGATTCTATTTTGTAGAGGACTAAGATCACGAGAGTTCATTAGGAGAGCATTTTGATGTAAAGAAAAACCTTCAGGGAATTCGGGAACGGTTTTGTTGGATGAATAGTTCCGACGATGTAAAGGACTTGTGTAAGAAATGTATTTGTGCTACGAATTAAGGACCTTGCAAAAGAAAATACTCTAGCTTATGATACAAAATGATGTACACAAAAGAAATGCTGAAGTATTTTACAGTAGAAGAAGGGCTGCGAAGAAAAAAAAACTGTGACTCACGAAGCTATTTGTCTCGACTTTGGAAAAAATCTTGATGTTCCAAACATAACAATAGACGATGTTTACTATAATAGTCAGCTGAACGTCTATGCCTTTAATATCCACATTCTATCTACAGCAAAAAGTGTGTTTTACATTTACCCGGTAACACTTGGCAAAAAGGGAAGCTACGGTGTATGCTCAATGCTAAATGACTTTCTATGGAATTTTCTAGATGTAAAAGTAAGATCGCTTGAAATATTCTGCGACTCGTGTGGGGGGCAAAATAAAAATTTCACCATGTTTCGGTTTTTGTATTATCTTGTCCACGATATATAATATAAGATCCGTAGTCTTGATTATGTTAAAGTTACTTTCCACGTTCGTGAACAGTCCGCATGAAACCTGATAAAAATATGGGCTTGATAAAATCCAAACAACGAGCTGAGTTTTCTTTGGATTAGGTTGAAATTTTTAGAAGTGCTCATGCAAAACCATCGCCATTTGACGTTGTGGAAATAGATTAATCCTACTTTCGAACATGGAGGAATTTTTTTAATACGAAAACAGAATATTTAAAGATATATCCTTTCAATTCACGTCCAATTCGAGAATTAGAAATACATCGGTAGACTAATATATCACCGAGAGTCCTATAATAGAGCATGGGAGTCAGCAATAGTGAAGGAAAAAAAAAAGTAAGCAAAAGGGACCTGTGCTAATATAAAATGAATTTGAACTTCCTCCGTATTCTTATTCAGGTATAAAAAAATTAATATCTTGGAATACTACTATTAAACAACATTATTTTTAGTTTTGATACCAATCTTGGCTAAAAATTTAAATGCTTACAAGATTTAAATGATTCTTTGGTGACGAAGGAAACAATTTTTTGATAACCTGCCCAAGAATTAGAATTATTTAATATTAATAACTTTTGTTTACTTGTTATTTTAACTTGTTTTTTTGGACTTGGCCACTTTAGGCCAATAACGTTTGGTGGTTTGACCAATTAAAGCTTCTGTTTTATTTTGCGTAATATTAATATAAGTTTAATTTCTTGTGTGTGTCTTCTTCCAAGTAACTGATCTAATCAATAGAGTTCATGATAACAATCAATAATTTATCAATAACTGATTTTAAACTTTAAACTTCGTTTTGTACGAAATAAATATTTAGTGACTTAGCTCTTTAAGGATCTGCACCCTTCAAATAAAAACAAAGCACCTAGAGAAAATACACTGTGTACGACAGAACGGGAAACCAAATTAAAGTCGTGGTTAATAGGTGAGAAAATTACCAATTGCAAATTTTTCATGTGTAAGAAATTCGTGTGTAAAAGTAAAAATATTTTCATCTGTTATTACACGCTATCAGTAAAAAAATATCCAATACAGTGGCAGAAAAGTTATTTTTTAAAATCCACAAGAAAATTGTAAATGGGTTTTCACCGCCTAGAAACAATCCCACTATCACAATCCAACTACCACACAGAACTCAATATTCTAAAGCAAATAGCATCCAACAATGGGTATGACCCCAACCTCATTAACAAACTAATTCATAAGAGACAACTCAAACTATTGAGAGGGGCTGCGTTCCCCACAGACTTGACCATAAGACCTAATTATGCTTCCTTACCATACCTTCAAGAACGTCTTTCTGGAGATATCAGATATATCTTAAAAAGATCTGTTGAGAATACCCACATTTCTTTTAAAGTCCTGAACAATCTAGGACAATGTTTAACCAATTCACAAGATCGCATCAACTACATGGATCGTAGTGGTGTTTACAAATTACAGTGCTCTGATTGTGATGCTACATATATAGGTAAAACCTGTAGATCACTAACTTCCCGTTCCCTAGAACACACTAAAAAAGAGAACACTTCCACCTTTTCACAACATCTCGCACAACATAAACATACCCTCAACATCCCAGAAGACGTCTCTTTGTTACATAATATCCCTCAAAAATTTTTTCTAAAATTAGATCTATATGAAGACTTGGAAATAGTCAAAGAAAAGCAAAGAAGCCCCAACTGCGTTAATCGCCATGTATCTTTCAACCGTGACTTTTAACCCTTACACCGACAACTCTTCTCATAGCCCACACTTCCCAAATTCGCCTCATCTTCTTTACCTGACCTTCCTCTATAAACGTCAATATCTTAATCATTTTCAACAATTGTTGCTTTTAAACAACCATTCTCTTTACACTATTGTCACAACCCTCCCTCCCAATTTTTCCGACCCTATTGTTACCTTCATAATCATCTACATCTATCATACCTCACTATTTCATCATTTTTACACTCTTCACGTTTACATCATATTCCTGTCCATTCTTCTTTTCTCTGTCATTTCATATATCTACCATCCACTCATTAGTTCTAAACTCAGTAACCCTTTAAACATAACCCAACAATTTATCAGAATTCACTATTTCCTACTTTACCAAAATCCTTAATCAACCATTGCTTCCCTATCTTAGTCAACAACTTAGTACAGCATACTCACAAATAAAATTTCAGGCTTTTATATACCGAATTTAATACAACCAAAACATATTTTGTTCAGGGTGCTAGATGCTTTAAGCATGAAGGACCTCTATTATCTCTAATTTGTTGATTATCTCATTTATTTTCCTTTAACCCCCTCCCCTTTATTCTTTTGTCATTTCCTTTACTTTTATTCTTATCAAGTCTCTGAGGAGCTCAGCCTTTTCAATTTTAAATTAATTCCATATGTTATAACTTTAATTCCTTCAGCCGGAAGATTTCTAACCCTTTTTTCAATTTATTGGACTTACTTATACATATTAACCTTTTTACCATGCGAGCAGTATTAAACAATTTCATTTAAATACGAAGTCTTATATAGCTACAAATATATACTATTCAATTTTGCCTTGTCCTAGATGTGAACAACATAAAAGGACAATTCCATATATCTAAGCTAATTTGTCACAAATTACACTTTTTAGACCACACTCCATACGACAAAGAGTAATATAAGCTGCCTAATGCATACGTCATTCTCTTAAACATGACCTTTAACAACATAATTATTTTTACATTTTTTATATCCAATACTAAATAATTAAAAATTTTTAAATCCCAACACCTGGATTGCTGTTATCATTTTTAACATCATCAAAGTTTTGAATCTTTTGGCTGTAGTAATACTATGTTTAACTAATATTGTTTCATGGTACATTGACATTTTGTTTTCGACACCGTTCATGGGTATCTTGTCAATCAGTTACCAGCTGAAGTCCGTTTGAAGAGGTTTACTCTCCGGACACTGAAACTCACTTAAAGCATGGGTGTATGTTACCTGAAGTAAAATTTAATTAAAATATTAAACATCAAATAACATGAATAACATTATGTACAATCTTTGGTAACATTATATATTTTAAAGGGTTTTTACCCTAATATTTTGGTGGCTCAGGCATGGTAACCTGTAAGTATAACCATTTTGCTTTTTTAACCTTAGTCAAAATTTTAAACCACGTTTGTTTTAATTAAATGGTTTATACTTATTTTAGGTATTTTTAACCTGATGGTGGAACTGTTGTTCCGAAAACGTTCGTGTTTTTGATGTAGCCCTTTTAAGGGTTTTTATAAATATACCCATTTACAAAGATTAACCTCTTTTTTTTTAGTTATTTTTTGTTTTGTGTTTGTTTTTTTTCTTTTTTAGTTTACTTGTATTTTGTTACTGTCCTAATTTCTAATTGTATCATTTAGTGTTTCCTTAAACTTATATTTATATAGTAAACAGAAGGCTGAAGTCTCTTCGAAAGTTGAGAGTAAACTGATATCTTGTGCACAAGAAACTATTTTATACCGTGTACTCTATCGCCCGTAATTCGAGACTTAATATCACAAGGAAACTTTCGCAGCAACAGCTTTTCTCTTACCATAAAGCAAAAGTTTTTACCCAATTGCAACGTGCTCCGGGAAATTTATCATTTTGCTCCAAATTCCCATCTGAAAACATAGAAGCCGATATTGCCAAGCAAGCACTTCTTATAAGTAATCCCGAAAGGATCCGTTATTCATTTAACGTCGAACTTCAAATTTGTTTTCTTTGAATATCCCAAAATTTACGGCGTTAAAACGCCGGATTATTGGCCATAACTTAGGTAGTATGGAGGTTCAATATTATTGTCTTGGTTAAGGGAGGGACTGCGTCGGTTTAATAAATTTTCCCTCACAGAGACGGAACTTCCAGGAACAATAAAATATTTTGAGAAGAATGAGGGTTCATTCATGGAAATTCTTTAATAATAGACCTTAATATTCAATGTATTTGGAAGGAATCCTCATAAAAATAATGTAAACATAATTTAAACAAAAATAAACATATGCTACGGTTTCTATAATAAAATATTAGTATCAATATAATTTTAAAATAATAAACGTTTAACAAATAATAAATTCTGTGAGTTATCAGCTTCTGTTTTATCTATATTAATAAAAATGAATCGCCGAAATGTTTGTACAGGCCTCACTTCAGAACGAATGCACCAAATTAGATAATTTTTGTTGTTGTTTGTTATTATCAAGAGAAGGTTTGAAATAAGGTTTTCTTATGAAACTGAACCATTGGTCTTGTTTCCGATCTGGTCCAGTTTCATTTTGACCATTAAGATGATATATTTTAAGAGATTCTATTTGTTATATCTAAAACCATGACCTTAGTATTAAATCGTTCTCTGTTATCTATGTTAGTTTGTTATCTCGTAGTTTTCATTAAGTGTTTGCTTATCTTGAGACCTCTTAATTGGTTGATACTTCTACAATACTACATTTTTAACCTTTATTTACGATTTTTCAATCTTATATAAACTAAATCAGTATCGATCCGGTACATTGGTGTTACCATATAAAGCATTCTATAAAGCTAATAAGAGTTTTTAAAGAAGTCTCGCTTTGAATAAATTTGTTATAATTTACATAAAATATTTTAATTTACTGTTACTTGTATCTTTACCTCTTTTTCTCAGTCCTATTTACTTTTTATTGTATGTATGCATAATGTTAATAATAACACTGTACAGCTTGACCATAATTTAAATAAAATTCGTTGCCTTTTGTAACTTCCCTGTGTTGTCTGCTTAGATAACCATGTCGTAGAATATTTATAGGAATTCCATTTAGTACTTTACATACTTTTCATTCTGCTACACATGATACAATATACTTTATACAATATACAATACATAGAATATATATATATATATATATATATATATATATATATATATATATATAGTAAACTCTTAAATATTGGGGAAATCTGCAAGAAATACTCTAATGTGTATCAATTGTTTCGCCGAACGTTTTCGCCAAAGAGAATTAATTTGGCTTCTTCAGGGCTGAAAGAGAATAAATTATAATTAGCTACCATATATTATCTATTAAAACATTATTGATCTTACCGTAACTTAGAATTGTAGAGTTAGAATTCTAACTCTATTCTAACTCTACAATTCTAAGTTACGGTAAGATCAATAATGTTTTAATAGATAATATATGGTAGCTAATTATAATTTATTCTCTTTCAGCCCTGAAGAAGCCAAATTAATTCTCTTTGGCGAAAACGTTCGGCGAAACAATTGATACACATTAGAGTATTTCTTGCAGATTTCCCCAATATTTAAGAGTTTACTATATATATATATATATATATATATATATATATATATATATATATATATATATATATATATATATATATATATATAAAATATGTACAGTATGTAAATATGTATTGAAGTTATTATATTATATATAAAATATGTACAATATGTAAATATGTATTGAAGTTTTAGCAGGAGCTATATGTGGTTTTTGTGGTTTTTCGGGTCTAAATCCGCGTTAAATTGTTTTGGGTTTTAGAAAAATTAAGGTCATACTTGCAGTTGTCGACATTGTTGACAATGGCAAGTGTGACCTCCCCTGACTTTGCTGTTCTCCTATAATATTTTTTCTGTTTTTTTATGAATATTTACTTCTAAGTGCATTTCTTATATTCCTAAATAACTTTTCGTGTCATATATTCTAGATCCTCATTGCCTGAGCCAAGACTCTTTTAGTCATCTGCAAAGCAGAGTGTGTACAATGTGGTATCGTTTTGAGGGATTCCCATACCAGCAAATGTTGTTTTCCACATCTTCAGCGCTTCCTCCAAGTATATCTTAACCAAAGTCGGAAATAGACAGCATTCTTGTTCTTCTTTGTCTCCCACAAACTTTTAAGTATCTCCTGGCCTATCTTTCTTTTGCTTCTGTTGATTTTATAGGGTTCTTATATTGCCTTGACTAAAGTAACTTTAACGTTTGTTTTTTTTAAAGCTTTCCATAGTTTTTGTTGTGGTATACTGTAGTACGCTTTTCGAAGATCTACGTCTAAAAGGTGTATTTCTTGGTTTCCTGCTATTTTTCTTTTTATACGTTGTGCAATCGTTAAGAGATGGTCAATAGTCGATCTACCTACTTTGAAGCCAGTCTCTTTTTGGGCTTCATTATCACTGTAGTTTAGTGATGGGTTAAACCGTGGTTCTACAATCACAGGTATAACTGTGATCGTGATTTTTCATTCATTGTAATTTTTACCTGTGACTGTGATTTAACAGACCAAGGAAATAGTCTTATGTTAAACTCCGAATAAAAAGTGTTGCCATTATGAACCATCGTAAAATTCTACACGTGTTATTATTTCGGTATCTCCAATATGGTCGTATGTTTTACTTGCACGTCTTTTTTTTATTAGGTGTGCTCGTTTTATAAGACAACTTTGCATAACAAATATTGTATGATGCACAATTATCATCCACTTCTATAAAAAAGTTCCATAAACTAATAATTTTTCTTTTTTTATTTGGCACTGGTGGCATTTTTAAAAAATATATGAGAATAAAAGTGATTGAATATTAATGCAAATACGACGAGTTACACTAATTCAGTAAACTGAAACTCTAAATACCCGTTTTCATTTTTTTCAAATAACGTTTATTTACAATAATAATATTAATGCATTATTAATATTACACTAAACTAGCGATGTTTATTTTGCTGTGCTTTGCATTCTTCATTAGAAAGAGACTTTACAATACCGCCGACTACCTCTATTTCGTTCCTTGTTATCCTGTTACACGACTTTCATTTCACAACTTTACGACTAAGACGAAAACGTGATGTAGAATAAGATCAAAATCACAGTCACGGTATATTTTGTTGTTATTCACAGGTCGTGAGTGTCATTTTACTAATTATAGCTGTTAAATCACAGGGTAGTGATATTTACTCCACCTCTACTGTATTCCCCTTCTGCTCGCTTTTTTATTCATTTTCAAGCTTTACTCAATACGTAAACTATATCTTAATATATCGTTGGATTGATTAAATTACAGGAATACGTAAAAGACCTATGCATGAGTTAAAAGAAATGACTAGAGACAGAGATCTTTGGAGACGCTCAATACAGACAGCACGATGACCACTACACTTCCTCCGGGGGGTCAGGATTAAAGAGAGAGGTCTTAATATATAGTAAACATAAATTAATTGAAAAGATGCAGCCCCATTACAATCGTTTATAAAGTTTCATTTATTTTGTACATACCATTGTTAATTCTGAGTTTTATTATCGATAGAGCAGTTAAACTTATTCTGAATCTCGTCATAATATTTGTCGCAAAAAAGTGCTTCTTGTCTTCCCAAGTAAGCCATTTTAAAAACCAAACATTAGTGGCAAATACAATGTATTGTATTTATGAACGCCATAAATAAGTGACTCTTTAAATTTATTAGGCAGTTATCAGTACTGTACATATTGTTAAACAGTTATCATATGTGTCTGTTAACGACGAGTTTACTTCTTTATCGTTTACGTTATTAAGTTTTACACCCGATTCCTTTAATATTTATCCTTTTATTTAGTGATTATGTGTCAATAGACAAACGAACATAGATTTTGTACATATCTTGCAGTTGTGTAGCAGCGACTTACGAACGAACAAGAAAACACGGCATGAAGCAAACCTAGGAAGGCAGACTGACACTTATCTATAATTTACAAGATTAATAAAAATAAAGCATAATTTTATGTAGCAACAGTTAAAGTAAAACCAAATAAAAGTCCATAAATTCATATGATAAAGTTTATATTAAGTAGAATCAAACAAAAACATCTAACATACAGCAGAGACAAAAAAAGATTTTGACCAGACGGGACGCATTCAAGAACAAAATATTAAAATTCTAATGCACGACAACAATTTGAAAACTAAGCATAGAAAAACTTAGAAAAGCGTACAAAAAACTACAGGATCAACCAGGGAATGAGAAACAAACAAACAAATATAATAGCCAAACGTAAAGCAAAGAAAGCAAAAGATTTTAATCAGATTAAATGTATCTTCTTCTTCATGTGCCTTGTCCGTTCCGAACGTTGGCAATCAACATGGCTATTCTGACTTTGTTTACGGCAGATCTGAATAGTTCAGCAGATGACAATCCGAACCATTGCCGCAAGTTTTGGAGCCACGAGTGTCTTCTCCTCCCTGGACCCCTTCTGCTGTCTATTTTCCCTTGAATGATCAGTTGTAGTACTCTATTAAATGTATGCGAGATGAAAATAATAAAATACTAATTTATGAAAATAGTGACAAAACAAGAGATGAATAAAGTACTTTGACAGTTTGTTAAATGAATGATTTGACAAAAACTCAATTGAGCTACCGGAGACAGTAACACCATGGTCACGAAAATAACAAACGCGAAAGTGGTTTAATCACTTTAAAAAATAAAGAAAGGAAAACAACTTGGATCAGGTAATATTTGTATGGAGAGCTTTAGAGCAGACAGACACAAGTTGGCTAACAGGTTCATTTAATAGAATTATGGAAGTTGCACGTATTTCAGGTAAATGGAGGGGCAGTAACTAGTAACTGTTTACAAAACATGGGAGATATACAACAAGGTACAAACTACAGGGCCATAAAGCTAGTTTATGGAGATATATGCAGAAGAATTGTGATTAGGATGATGAAGTGAGAGAAAGCAAGTAGTGTGTTTTTGTGACCGAAAAACTCTAATGATGCTGAAGAGAAAATTCTCTAAATCAACCTTAAGGTTAAAAAAAGAGGAACAACGAATGCATGTGGCAGAAATAAGAATACTTAGATGGATGAGTGGAGTGACAAAAAAGGATAATATTAGGAATAAGTATATTGGGGGAAGTCTAGGGGTGACACCAATTGTTGCCAAGATAACAGAGCATACAAATAAGAAGAATTTCCGATCTGCCGTTTCCTGAAAGGAGTAGGAGAAGAAGACCAAAGAAGACCTAGGGGAGATGCTTAGTCAGGACAGGCCGGTGAAGGTGATTAAATTGGTATGACCATAAGTAAAAACTTATAAAGAATTGTAATTACCTCGCAAAGTGATAAAGGTAAAGAAAATGATGATGAATAGATTCGATAACCTACTGTTCTTTTTAATTTTTAATTAACGAAATACATAATATTAAATAATCCCTCATGAAATTTATATAAAGTTCCGCCCATGTTCATGTTTCCGTATTGATTTGTCACAGAACGCCAGTTATATGGACATTATTGTAAGTAATATCCGTCATTTTAGGTCATAGGAATCTCCTGATTAAAGCACGTTTAGAATCTATTGATATCTTAATATATATGCCTGTTTATCTAGTGGGGACTGAATAACGGTTAATATAGGTTTAGGAATGTTTCAACATAAATATTAATGTAAGGAAATTGAGAACGCCGGCTCAATGTCTAAGTAGTTTAAGAGTTGACATAATAGCTAATAATTTATGGAATATAAGATTATTGGGTACGTCGTTTTTAGTGTAAATCTATTTCTTCGTCTCTATTTGTTATATTGTTATCTACTACTATTTAGTTGGTTTAGATAAAGAAATAAATTAGATTATCAGTTACCACAAAAAAAACTTATGGTTTTTAAATAAGTATAGCTGCGCTTTCTATTTTCTATTCAATTAATTTTTTTAATCAGTTTAATTTTGTGTTTATTATGTACTAAAATATTGATTATTCAATGCATATTTTATATTAGCTAAATAATAAAGTGGCATTATAAAAACACAAATTTTTACTTACATTAATCATACATATCGCCATGGCCAAACCTGCTATCCAACCACATTTTTCTTCGAAGAACCAGGTGAGTTCATCTACACATCCGTGGAAGAAAGGATTTCCAGTAACTGTATCTCTGCACTGACTTGGAAGGGGCTGTTGGAGATGTAGGTAGTCTGTTGCGCCATCAGCTCCGCAACAACCAACCTGAAATTATTTAGAAACGGGGATTAAATATAGTTTCTGCAATAGGATAATCTACACAAATTAAAAAAATTAAACAAATACTGAAAAATAAAATTTTATAAGCTATAAATAGATTATTGTGTCAAGTTCATAATTTTCGTGGCGCACAAGAAATATAAGAGAATCTTCCAAATATCTCATTTACAGTGATTAATACTTTACGAAATATTATTTGTTTTTCATTTTATGGTTAATATAGTAACTTTTTTTTCTATTTCTGGACTATTTCATCCGTTTTCAATAGCGTCGAAAGTTAAAGAAATTTCTTTAATAATTATGCTATGGATAGGTAATATTCCCTAGTTTTGAGAAAACTTTACGTGCATATCGGTTGTGGGGTGAACTAAGTAGCTCTACACCAGATATAGCTAGTACTAAACACAGGTAGACGGAAAGGGATAGAGTAGTAATTCTATAAAATCCAGAGTTAAACTGACCTGGCTGGTAGCAGGGGTAGGCCTTTGTCTATGCTTACCGATGAATACCACAACAGTGATGAAATCATATAAAAATAATGTTTAAAACGGAAAATCTGGTGAGTTTGAAAGCTTGGATTTAAGACACAGTACAGAAAAATGTAAGGGTACTCTTTTAACCAGAGGTGGAGAAATTGACCCTGAAGACGGCTGAATCAATGTAAAGCTAAACTTTATATCTATTACAAAAAATATAATGCCTAGCACTAGTTACGTAAAAGATACTATTGAATATGGTAATCGGAGACAAAAATCCGAACAACTATCAAAACATAAAATGTCGAATAGATCAGCATATGCAAAATCTACGAAATAATTGGGTAGGACTTCGGCGTTTATAATTTGTAACAGCATATCTAGTTTCTTACAAGAGTTTATTCTCAGTGCGATAGTGTGCCTAGTAGGTTTGTTCCGTTAAGTTCTTGTATGACACGTTCCATTTCGCTTAGTAGGCTAACGTACAACTCATTGTTATTTAGCTGTGTATTATATTCAGTTTCTTGTGTGATGTATTTCATTGTATATTTGGTCTACAGCTGCTTCTTGGTTATGTATCTCTCGTTTGATGCCACTTCTGATGGTATCGCGTCTAGTCTCTGGGATTAGATTGTTTCTTATAATTACCAATTATTGCTTTGCTACTCGTTGTTTAGATACTTTAAATTTTTTAGTAGTTCTTTTAAAATTCGGCATACAAATTTTGTCGATAGTTGATGGTTTCTTGACTGAAGTTATTCAGCTTATAATAAAAGTTTAAATTATTTTCATTCATAGACACAGTTTATTTCATGTGTTGCCTCGGTCATCCGGCTTGAGTGAGCACCGGCTGATGTTCCGGTACATCATCTTTAGCGATTGGAGATTTGGTAATGTTTGGCTCGTCTGTAGTTCTTCTTGTTCAGTCACTTTTTCTTCATGTACCATATCCTTTCAGAACATTGGTAACCATCGTAGCTATCTTAATATTATTCACTGCCACCCTAAATAGCATGCTTGTATCAACGCCATACCAGTCTCGCAAATTCTTCAACCATGAGGTTCTTCATCATCCTGGACTGCGTTTGCCTGCTATTTTCCCTTGCTTGATATTTTGTAGCAACCTATATTTGGGACCTCTCATTACATGTCCGAAATACTTCAGCTATGCTCACTGTAACTGATTATTTGTCAGAGACCTGCATCTACAAACTCATGCCACCGACATCCCGCATGCTGTCAAGTCCAGCGCCTTCTTCAGACGTGCCTTGGTGATCCCCATGTAGATACCCTAAACATAAACCATTTAACTCCATTCTCATGGGTGTGCATTTTACATTTACGGCCATATGCCAGATTTTGTTCGACAGTATTTGAATTACGAACAGAGAGCATCCCCATTCACAGGATGCCGCTCCTAAAAAAAAACACCTAGACGAAAGTATAATTATTTTATGATTATTAATATTTGGATATTATAATTGTCCATTTCCTTTGTTAACTCTATTTTTCCGGCTTCCCGTCTAAGTGACGTTATATTCCAGGTTTTAATAACATCAAAGTGGAAGTTAGCGTTAATGGAAAATTAATCAACAACATTGTACCTAATTTAATATTCTCTCCCGTGAAGCATTTATTGAAACACAATTTGTTCTAGCACTTGATAATAATTTATGCTCTCGTGAATATGTCAATAACCTTTTCCTAATTGTTAGTTTTAAATATGTATAGGGCGTTATTTTCTTCTCCTGTAGAACGCATTGTGAATGATAAAGACTTAAGACGAATTATTTATATCAAAAGAATAACATTTGTTTGATTTAATTATGTTTGTATTTTGAGATCCATTTCCGAAGTAGAAATAAAAATGTCAATAAACTTATTTTAAACTTCAATTGTGGCTTATTTTGATTAAAATAGTAATTATTTTAAAATTCCACAAGAAATTAGCTACAGAACAATAACTAAGACGAATAAATAAAGGTCATAACTATGAAAAAATAAAACTATTCGAAAGGTTTAAAATATTAATTACAATAGCATGTAAATGCAACAAAAAAAATCCAGAAAAAAAATATTTGTTGATGTAATTGCTACACCACTGAATAGAAAACTCCAACCAGAAATAACTAGAATTAGACTTCGTCACCTTAACATTTTTGTTCATTAATACAAAAACTAAATTTTAAAACAATTCCACCTTTGCATTAGTAGTTTTAATTTAAGTGTCTTAGCGCCTTATTGAAAGATTAAAAGTTTAATTAAAAAGGTAGCCTTGTGACAGCTGAAACGAGCATCTCAAATTGAAAAAGTTAATTAAAAATATTCTGATTTGGAAATCTCAAACTTTGAAATAGCCAAAATGTTTTGATAGCTAGTAAAATAAAACGGTTTAAAAGTAAAAAGCTTAGGGATAAAATATCACGGATATTCTAAAACCAATTATGCACGCTAACAAAATAAATAGAGCTGCTGTCCATAAATACAGATTTACATAATATTTTGGATGTTATATCTTAATAAGTTGCTGTATTATGTTAAATAAGATCACTTAGCAATTTTTGTGTAGTACAAGGGTAAGCTTTTATCATCATCGTCGTCATCATCTAGCTTTCAACGTCCACGGAGAACATAGAGCTATCGCATGCTTTTCGCCGATTTTTGTGCCATCTGAATCCAAACTGTTTCGTGTTTAGAACCTTACATCCGAAGCATACCCAGGTGGTAAATAGGCAAACGCCCTGACCGGTACTAGACCTCCCAATCTTGTCGAACTGAACCGATTCACTTATAATTTGGTGAGTTGATGCGAAAGTGTTTATATAGAGAGCCTAACAAAAGTTATAGAATGCTAACTTGTGCTTCTGGTCCAGGGTGAATCACGGAAATCGATAGAGGATTAAATTCTTAGCAACTTTCATTTAATATAGTTTTTTCTAAAGTCAATACTGTTTGAAATATTTTTTGTTAAAAACAGCAAGTTTTTAGTAAAAAAAGTAACGTTTTTTAAAAGTTTTTCATAAATAACACAAAAATATGCCTTTGATAAAAAACGCATTCTAGATACAATACAAAGGGAGATAGTCAATTCGTTAGATATTTGACCCCTAAAAATCATACAACCAAGCTGAATTCTGCTTAGAATATCAATTTTTGAACACCACAAAAGATGCAAAAAAGTTTACTACCACAGCGCTTCCTCTTAAAACTGATCTAGTAGGGGAATAAAAACCGGAAAAATTGATTTACCAATAATTTGTAAGCTATAAAAAAAAATATTTCAAATAAAAAAAAATGCTGAAATAATTTTAAATAAATATGTTTATTAGCACTCTTTGTGTAGAATGAACCGTTCTCTCAGAAACAACGCTTGAATCGACCGGCGATTTTGAATGCCAGTTGCACGCACGAAATCAACGTTAAATAAAATTTGTATCAACTCGACGGTAAAAATTCGATATCTTTTGATCAAAGTGTCCTGTCGACAAAACTTAAAATGTGTAATAAAATTTATCAGTTTCATTGGTCGTAGTAAAATTTCCATTAATCGTGTAACGTTTCAATCAACCAATTGAACGTGACACCAAGCTCCGCTTGGTACTTGTCCCCCGTACTATAATATTCCAAAGCGAACTCACTAAATTATAAATATTTTTAGTAGCCGTTCTATCCTATATAAGCCGATACAAATTTTTATTCGCTTTTTTTTTCAATCATATCACTACAATCATTCAACAATGAAACTTTAGTCACACAAATTGGTTAGTGTCTTAGCCGTATACACGGGTAAGTATCTTTTTCTAGATTTAGGCCTGTTTTTTACTTGTTTCCTTTTGCATAGCAGATACTTTCTTTCTTAAAATAAAGCTGAAAACATTTTAACTTTTATTTTCTTTATATGTACCTATATTACATTATTTTCTTTAATATCTTATTAATAAAATATTTTCCTATAAATTTATTTTTATTAATGCCACGCTGTGATCAGAGATTTTGCTGAGATTGTTTTTTTCTGAATACTCTTTATTTTATTGCTGATCGTGTTTTTTCTTTTGGGAGAAAACTGATCTTTGTATGAATTTTCTAGCCACTGCCGTGGGGAGCAAGCAATAGCCAACCACACTACCTTGGGAAGCAAACAACATCCAACCACACTACCTTGGGGAAACAATCAGCAACCACCCATACTACCTTAAATCCACTGATGCATCAGAATATAATTTGAAACCCATTTACTAACATGGGGACAAAAATGACTCTTATAATCTCGACCAACAACCCCCCTTAGCTCAACCAACAACCACCAACAGCGGCTAACTTCCACAAAGATCGGAACCCTTCGTGGAGAACTGAACGACTCCTTCAGAACGAGCTAAAGCTAAGTACTTTTTTATACTTAAATTATTTTATACCGGTAACCGGCAGAATCTTTGAGTCTCAGTTTAAACCAGTTTTTAAAACCTAAGAGTTTTGGCTACAAATGTGAGGCATTTTGAAATATGACTAAAAAACACATTAATACTTTTACATTAAAAACGATTGCGCGTGACGAAAAATCCGCCCAAGAAGACAGTTTTGTGTGTATTTTGTAGCAGTTATTGCAAGCTTTTGAAAATTGTACTATTTTAATTTAAAAAGAGCAATTTTAAACTTTATAGATCGTTTGTAACGTAAAAGTTTAAATTCAGCGTTTTTTAAGGATATTTCAAATGCCTTACATATATTGTAAACATTTAAAACTAAAATTTTACGTTAAAGTACATTCTTCAGCAAATTTCCAACTGTAAACAAACTCATGTGTTGATATTCGCTCTCTCATTCGTGAAGAGGCTATTAAATATAATTTATTGCCTTAAGCCAGACGAATTCTCATTTTACAGATCCAAACTTGTCAGTCTGTTTAAATTCAAATTGTAGCATGTTGGTTTTTAAGTTAATATATTGTGTGTTATAATTATGTTATAGTTATTGTTAAGTTATTTACTGGCTGTGTTATTTTTTGAGTTTAGTATTAAGTTTTATAGTGTGTATTGAACTTTTAGTATTCAAAAACAAAGTATTTGTTAATCAAAAGTAAAAATGTATTGCGGTAATCACTTTAATAAAGGAAAGAGAAACCAATATTTTAATTTATTGATATTTCGAAAAGTTTTATTTGCTTTTTAGTCCAATTATTCACGGTTTTGTTGTAAATATTAAACAACCGCTAGAATTGACATGAAATTTGGCATATACAGAGCTAACAACAACAAAAATTGATATTGTGCCGATGTGTGCTTTTGCCATGGGGGTGAGTGTCACCCCTTCTCGGGTGTGAAAAAACATGCGTTCAAAATAAGTCCAGAATTGAATAAACTGACTAATTCTAAGCAACTTTTATTTTATACAGTTTTTGCACAAAGTCAATACTTATTAAGTTATTTGCGAGTGAATATGATCATTTTTTAATAAAAAACCACGTTTTTAGACGGTTTTCCGCAAATAGATCAAGAAATAAGTATTTTATCGAAAAACATATTCTTAGCAAAAATATAGCTTAAGAAAAGTTAAAAAAAATTATGTACTTATACCTATATGAAGTCTGTAGACTTCGGAAAAACAGAGTTGTACCTAATGAAAAGTAATTCAAATTTCAAATCGAATATTTCAAAGAGAAATATCAAAAAAATTAAGTTTTTTTCGGGGAAAACTCGCTGTCGGGGAAAGTGATTGTTTTTTTTTTATTCTTTCACGTTGAAATATTCGATTTGGAATTTGACGAATAAAAAACTACTTTTCATTAGCTACAAATGTGCTTGTGGCTTTATACGTACACCATTTTTTTTTTGATATTTTATAAGCTATATTTTAACTAAGAATATTTTTTCGATAAAATACTTACTTTTTGAGTCATTTGCAAAAACCGTTTAAAAACCTTGTTTTTTGTTGTTGAAAATTGAATATATTCACTCTTAAATAACTTAAAAAGTATTGACTTAAAGTGAAAAAAGTCAAAGTCATAGAACAAAGGTTGCTTAGAATTAGTTAGTTTATCCAATTCCTGACTTATTTTGAAACTATGTTTTTTCTCCCCTGAGAATAGGTGAAACTCACCTCTAGGGCAAAATCACACATTGGCACAATATAAATTTTTTTATCTAACACTTTAGCTATGTGTATGTCAAATGTCATGTCCATCGAAGCTGTTCTTTGGGAAGGTTTTACCGTGAGTAAGTGGAATATTTCTGAACTTAAAAAGGTATACAGAAAGCAGTTTCATAACTTTACCGATATTTTCGATGATGCTGATTTTATTACAATACATATTATTTTTCCCTAGGCTATTTTGACATTCTCTTAATCAACTAAGTACATTTAGTTATTGAAGATAAATAGAATAACAAAAATGTCAAGCACTGATATAGTCGATGAACTCCTTGATATTGATTTAATCCACACTCCACCTAAAAAAATACCCGTAAAAGGGCAATTTGACGTTAAAACAAAGAAAATGATTATCAATCGGAAATGCAGGAGAACCCTACGATGTCGAAAAGTGCGATTTCTATTAGAGTAGCAGATAAAACAGGTACTGATATTGTTTCTCCATTATTTTTTTTAGAGTGCGCATTTTTACTTTATTTAACAAATAGTGTTACTTTTTATCTACTGTAGGCGTGTGTAGCCGTAGTGTATGCAATATGATTCATGAATACGAAATTACGGGAACATAGCAATAAGAAAGCAATTAGAAGAAATCCATCAAATATTTTTTCGAAATGAAATACCCACAGTAGACAAAGTTCTGAGGGTTGTTAATGAAGATCCGGTTTTGCCTAACTGCAAAAGAACTACGTTTTTTAAATTATTGAAAGAAATAAATTTTTAAGTTTCAACGTCTTCAGCGAAACATCATTTTGATGGACAGGGACGAAATTGTCTTGTGGAGACAAGAATTTCTGATAAAAAATAAGTCCTACAGAAAAGTCCTACAGAAATGAAAACCGCAAAATTTACTACTTAGACGAGGCTTGGCTAAATGCTGGTCACACCAAATCTAAAGTATGGGTCGACAATTCGGTAACGTCTTATAAACAAGCGTTTTTAGATGGACAGTATACGGGTGTTACGTAAAAATATGAGTCATAGTTTTAACCTGTAAACATGTTTTTATTCACATGTTTATGTTTTAGATTTTACGAGAGGCTTCTATTTACCTGAAGGGACCTTCCAGAAACGGTCGAGCCGATGTAAAAATACCCGTTTGCCTTACCGTTATAATTTTGCCGCTAGTCGAGAAGGCTGTTCGATGGTTCTAGCGTAAAGGCAATGGCATATATAACAGGACATTTTATCTGGAAGGGACAGTTAATTCTGAAGACCCGCGGCCGCGACTTTAATTGTTACGTACGGATATAAATATATATATATATATATATATATATATATATATATATATATATATATAAATTATTGTCAGATAAGTTAATATAAATAAAAAAATAAATTAAATCCATAAGTGTTATAAATATTGAACCTTTTAATAAATTCACAACAATGGTGTCAGAAGTGGGATCGAACATAAATTAGACTTATAATAATAATACAAGTGAATATTTGTAAATTGTGAAAATGACGACGATTTATGAGCTGACAGTGACTAATTTAAGAAGACATCTCGAAGACAGAGAATTAGCTTCTACCGGAAAAAAGGCTGAGTTAGTCCAACGACTAAAGAACGCTTTGCTAGAAGAAGGACTAGATCCAGAGACTTATATATTTAAAGATGCTGTCATCTCGTCGATTTCGAAATTAGAGAACAAAGTTTCTGACGATATTTCGAAGGTATCTTCTGATGTAGCCAAAGTTTCTGGTGACATCGCATCATTGGAGAACAAAGTTTCTGACGATATCTCGAAAGTTTCTTCTGATGTAGCCAAAGTTTCTGGTGATGTAGCCAAAGTTTCCGGCGACATCGCTTCGTTGGAAGACAAAGTTTCTAACGAGATTTCTTCGCTGGAAAGCAAAGTCTCTGCTAACATCTCTTCGGAAATCTCTAAAGTCACTTCTGAGATGTCTGCCCTAGACGATAGAATATCTTCGTTAAAAAACCAAGTTGCTGCCGATATGTTGGCCTTCGAAGACAAGATATGGAAAGAGATGGAAAAGAAGCTGGAGGAAACAGGAACGGCAGAGAGAGGAAATAATCCAATTACACTAGAGACAAAAGAAGACGAGACGAAATGTAAGTTGGAGACACGGCCGAAATTTGAAGGAAGTGGAGGTTCTATTCATGTTAAAGTCCCAACTTTCGACGGAAAATCATCATGGAACAACTACATGAAACAGTTCGAATCAGCCGCAAGAGCGAATGGATGGTCTGAAAAAGAAAAGGCTGTAAACCTGACTATCGCTCTTCGAGGAGATGCCTTAGATGTGCTTCAGACCATAGCCGTAGAGGAGACCGATGATTTCGAACAACTGAAGAAGAGGTTAAATATGCGATATGACTACGAACATTTGGAGCATGTATATCAGTCGCAGCTTAAAAATCGTAGACAGAAGAAAGATGAGGCTCTTCAAGAATATGAGGTAGATATTGCCAGATTAGTACGATATGCTTATCCAACAGCTCCCGAAGACATGATGGAAAAGTTGGCCGTTCAAACGTTTATTGATGGTCTTCGTGATCATGAAATGCAGAGAACACTACGATTAGCTCGTCACAAGACGCTGGTTGATGTCTTATCCGCCGCCCTCGAATATGAGTCAGCTACGCAGGCCTCTGGCGGTTACAGTAAAGTTCGGACTGTAAAAGAGAAAGGAGATAAAGATAAACTAATTCGGGAACGGTTTTATTGGATGAACAGTTCCGACGATGTAAAAGACTGGTGTAAGAAATGTACTATTTGTGCCACGAGTAACGGGCCTTACCGAAAAAGGAGAGCTCCTATGAGACAATATAATGTTGGAAGCCCGTTTAAAAGAATAGCTTTGGACATCGCTGGGCCATTTCCAGAAAGTGAAAATGGAGGCAAGTACATGCTGGTAGTAATGGATTACTTCACTAAGTGGGTCGAGATTTACGCACTTCCAGACCAGAAGGCCGCCACCGTTGCAGGTAAGTTGATCCAAGAATATATCAGCCGATTTGGAGTGCCTTTGGGGATCCATAGTGACCAAGCCAGGAACTTCGAAAGCGATCTATTCCAAGGAATGTGATAGACTAGGCATGAAGAAAACAAGAACTACCGCGTATCATCCGCAATCGGATGGTATGGTAGAACGAATGAATAGGACGGTTGGCAAGTATTTGACAAAGATGGTGTCCGATCATCAGCGAGACTGGGACCAATACCTTCCGTTCTTCACAATGGCCTACAGATCTGCTGTTAACGAATCAACAGGCCAGACACCAGCCAAAGTCCTATTCGGACGCGAAATGCGACTACCTTGTGATCTAGAGTTTGGGTGTCGACCTGGAGAAGATGTAGCAGGTGAAGATTATGTGATCAAATTACGAAGAAGAATGGACGATGTACATGAGTTGGTCCGTTCCCACCTTCAGATCGCTAGCGACCGAATGAAGAAACGGTACGATACACAAGCCGAAAAGGGTTGCTTTAAGAAGAACGACAAAGTCTGGCTGTATAATTCCATGAAGCGGAAAGGTTGTTCTCCCAAATTGGAGCAGTTTTGGGAAGGCCCATACCTAATTATGGAGAAGATCAACGATGTCATCTACCGAATAAGCAAGATTCCGAAGGGAAAACCGATGATAGTACACCATAACCGGCTGGCGTCTTTCGAAGGTGACCACGACGTAGATGAAGAAGTGGAAGTAAACCAAGTCCAAGACGTGTCTGACCTCACGTTTGAGGAATTCATGGGTGCCTATGGAGGTACCGGTAAAGCGAGACATGGTGTTACCACTGAAGAAAAGCAAGATCTACTCGCGCTCCCCGATGACTACTCGCTGGCCCTTACCATCCCGGCCAGTATCAAAGACGCACCAGGGTTGGCATCCGTCTTTCGAAGGAAGTTTGGTCGAGTTGCAGAACTTCAATGCCAGGTGCCAGCTCCCGGTAAAACCTTGAAACTCCAAGATGCATCACGTTACCTTTTCTACCTGGTAACAAAAGACACTGCCCGTGACCAACCTACCTACCGAGATGTATGGGAAGCCTTACTTCAACTGAGAGAGCACGTACTAGAGTCCGACGTGCAAAAGTTAGCCATGCCAAAGTTGGAGTGCCGCCAATTAGATTGGAGGGTTATCCGAAATATGGTGGAGGAGATCTTTACAGACACCGAAGTCCAGGTGTTAGTCTGTTGCAATCCGCATAGTTACTGGTGCGGAGAGAAAACCGTCCCTTGTCATTTTTATACAACTGGAAGTTGTAAAACAGGGTCCAGTTGCCGATACCAGCATACCGTTCCAGTTCTAGTCCCGACAAGGTTCCAGGAGGAACCATCTTTTGAGAGGGGGGTAATGTTACGTAAAAATATGAGTCATAGTTTTAACCTGTAAACATGTTTTTATTCACATGTTTATGTTTTAGATTTTACGAGAGGCTTCTATTTACCTGAAGGGACCTTCCAGAAACGGTCGAGCCGATGTAAAAATACCCGTTTGCCTTACCGTTATAATTTCGCCGCTAGTCGAGAAGGCTGTTCGATGGTTCTAGCGTAAAGGCAATGGCATATATAACAGGACATTTTATTTGGAAGGGACAGTTAATTCTGAAGACCCGCGGCCACAACTTTAATTGTTACGTACGGATATATATAAATTATTTTCAGATAAGTTAATATAAATAAAAAAATAAATTAAATCCATAAGTGTTATAAATATTGAACCTTTTAATAAATTCACAACACGGGGTTAAAAAATCCTACAGGTAAATGGTTATGTGATTTTTCACTTCAAGTAAGTTTTAAAATAATAAAATCAGGAAAAAGTCTAATAATCTGTCACATTGTCAGTAAAGATGGGTTTGTTCCAGAAGGGCTGTGGGTGTTTGAATAAAAAAAAAGTGGGGACTACTATAAAGACATGGAAGGGAAATCTTTCGAAAATTGGTTCAAAAATATACTGTCCCGATTAGAAGACAACTTTATCATCGTAATGGACAACGCGTCATATCATTCCAGAAAATTGGAAATAATTCCAACTATTGCTTCTAGAAAAGCTGACATCCAAGTGTGGCTGAAATCAAAAAATATAGGGTTTGAAGACTCCATGTTAAAAATGCAACTGCTGGCTATCGTTAAGGAAGATAAATGACAATAATATTAAATATATCATTAATGAGATGTCAAAACGTCAAAACAAAGTAGTGTTAAGACTGCCCTTATACCATTGTGAGCTCAATCCGATTGAGCTCATCTGGGCAGAAGTAAAAAATTATGTAGCAGCCAAAAACACTACTTTTAAATTTGCACATATGAAAAATATTTTTTATGATCCAATAAATAATATTAGTTTACCTACGTGGACCAAAATGTGAAAGTTTTTACAATATAATAGAGAACCATATTGTAACAATAATAATAAATCCAGACGAAGACAGCAGCACATGTAGCTCCTCAGACTCTGAGTAATTTAAATGGTATGTTTTTATGCTTTTATAAACTTATGACAATGCTACTTTATTCAAAAATTTTCACTTTGTTATGTGTCTCTCAATTAATGAATTATTTTAACACATTTTTCTTCAATGGAACATTAAATTTTGCTCACAATGATTAAATTTTAAGAAATTCTTACACTAATTGTTTTGAAAGTAACTATTTTTAAAAATCATATGATATACCTCAGTACGGCCCTGCTTGGCTTTCACGTGCATTTGTTTACAGTTGCGACTTTGTAAAATGAATATAGTTTATAGGTTTTGAAGATAAAGCTCTAGTAACTAAAACCTCATAGTGGCCGGTCAATGAAAGGGAGAAATTGTATTGATCTCATGAAAATCATAAAAAATTGCAAAAATTGCGCCACTTTTATTTATTTAACATCTTTATAAAAACGAAGTTAATTTGCGCCATAAAACAGAAATAACATACAAAAGCTGAACTCTTTGCATTTAAAATGCATCTTAATCTTCATCGTTAGGACACTTTAATTAAAATATATCGAATTTTTACGATCGAGCTGATACAAATTTTATTTAACATTGAATTCGCACTCGTAACTGTTATTCAAAATCGCCAATCGCTTTAAGCGTTGTTTCTGATAGAACGGCTAATTCTACATAATAAATTTTAAAAAACATTTTTGTTTATATTTATCTTAGCTTCATTTTTTTAAAATTTTTTTCTATGGTGTGTAGATTTTTGGTAAATCGATTTTTTTCCATTTTTCCCTCTCTACTAGAGGGATTTTAGGGGAAAACATGGAGGTAAAAGTCGTAAACTTTTTTGCATGTTGTTGGCGTCCTAAAATTGACATTCTTGGTGAAACTCAGCTTATTCGTATGATTTTTAGAGGTTTAGTGGTAATTTCGCCTCTGACGACTGGAATAATAATATATACATAAAAATGATGAAAATGATAGAGCATAAAAATGTAGTCCTTTTTTCAATAAATATTCTCGTTCTTTATAAACTTCTCCACCGAAGAAAAACAATAGAGATATCACCAAATAAAATGTATGTCTAGTTACGTCATAAGCCGTGAAAATTTGTATACAAATACAAATAATAATCATTGAATACGTTAGTTTTACTTAATTCCTATTAAATTCTCTTTTTCTTGTATATTATATTTTAAAATTAACAAAAGTCACTTCATAACGTCTAAGTTATCTGATCCATGTCGGAAAATGGCAATCAATAGACGTGACGAGGCCGTATGTCACTATAATGAATTTTAGAGGATATTCGATATTTCCTTATTTATATTTTTTCTCTTTCAATACGGGCGTCTCTTTGGCGTCAACATGATTGAAGACTTTTATATGGATTCCAAAGCAGAGCCGTCAGGTACGATTGCACGATCGATATTTTCTCAAGCTTTGCTTTTTTGTTACACGTCAAAATGCTTAGATAAAAATAAACAAATGCGACGACAAGTATTAACATAAACTGAAATTTAAAAATATACTAAAGTTTCTACAATAATATTACTAATAGTGACACAAATATTTAAATTATTTTCTTTTTCAATAAGCCAAATGTTTTTTTAACCCTTTAAGGCGCAAAATTATTTTTTTGCTAAACTGAGTTGAAAAGTGCATTTTTACACAAAAATATGTACACTAAGTAGTAAAAAATTGTTTTTGTATTTCTTTGATGGTTAATTTTTCTGTAAAAATGTGGTAAACCATTGTACCAGGGAGCATTAAAGGGGAAAAAATCATGAAAGTTCTCTGGTATAGTATACCGAAACCATTCAATATTATTTATTATAAAAATACACTAAAAATAGAAACAGTATCAAATCAAAACATTATCTGAATAAAACAATATATATTTTAAATTTCTTAAGTGTTATGGTATGGCCCAAAACACTCCACAAATAAAGCTGCATCACAGACATGGCATTTATCATTACTAGGCTTCTGGATTCCCCGTTTGGAACATTCTTGACACCTCCTTTTGGTTGTTTTAACTGAAACGTGCGTAATGTTCCCAAAATCATTTCCCTTTATAGTTATAGGTCCTGGTCTTATAATTTCCTATGAGCAGATCTGCCAATTTGCTCCTAAAGGCCAGGTCGTTTTTTTTTTAGATCCTTTCTATAAAGTATATAGGCATTCACAATATATACATCTATAAAGTATTATAGAAGCTTCACCCACCATCTTCTACTTTTCCAACAAATGGAATATGCTGCCATTATTTGATCAAAGCGGTCAACAGCGCCCATATATTTAATGTAATCAACTATAGAAGATGGACACTCAACAACTTCTCTCTATCCTTTTTTATTCGTGCGAAAAACGTGGCCAGTTTTAGCAGCATTGTGCATATTACTACACACAGTAACTGCTTTTATTCTTCTATCTTTCCATTTGGTGATAGATATCTCATAAGACACTGCAAAGTATATTTGCCTCATCGCCAGCTTTTTGTCTTCTTTTTGTCAATTAGTTCATTGGCTAGATTGAAATTGTAAATGGAACATGGCTTTTTTTTTCTTTCAGCGGCCATTGATGTTTTGTACATTATATATCCGTTCACAATCGCAGAATCTAAAAGTTAGAAGAAAATTTTCATCCACCATTTACGACTTTTCCATGAGATGGAGTAGGAAGCAAGGTATTGATCAAAAAGATCAACGCCTCCCATGAATTTATTGTATTCAGCTACTGACTGTGGACAGGGTACTTTTTTTTTCTTCTTTGTTTGTTCGAACAAAATCAACTTTCAATGAAGGATCATGAAGAGAACTAATTACGACCACACACTGTTTGCCTCTGTCATGCATACGGTATTACAACGGCAAGATACGGCATTACAACATACGGTACCAAAATTCCCGAATCAGATAATGTGTCGGTGATAATTTATGCCATAATAATTACCCGCATGACGCATCTGGAACGCCAACTTATGCATTTGATAAATGACATGAATTAGGTATGTAATTAAAAAATAGTGCAAAATAAAAACTGCTTGGCGATTCTCAGTTGCTATGCGGGTACTTCAGGGTTAAAGGCATGTGTTAGATAGTCTTTTAGGACTTTCATTCTGATGCATTATTTCGACTTAAATACCTATTTATAGAAGAACTTACTATTTTTTATCTGTTTTGTTCAATAATCTTAAAGTGCATATTTGTATAATATTTGAGGAAGAAAATTATGATATTGAAAAAAATGTAATCCAAAGAGCCTAAAAAGGTGATTTAAAAAAAAATAAGGAAAAACAAAAAACTATATAATTAATGTACTTATATCTTCTTCTTCAGCCTGTATTTGGACAAAGGCCTCTTCCATTTGCTTCCATTGATTTCTACTCTTAGCAATTCTCATCCACTGCTTGCTTGCGACTTGTTTGAGATCATATTAGTATATCTATCTTTATTCTTCAAGATAAAGCTTAACTTACCGAAAGCTACATAAGGCAATTGTATGCGCCTTTTTATTTCGGCTATTTGGTTTTCTCTGCCGATTTTAATGGTATGTCCAATATATATATATATATTGTGACGATTGGGGTTTATAGAAAATAATTTATAAGTTATATACTACATAATATTAGATATAAAAAAGTATTTGATTATTTTAAATAAGTTATATACTAGAGAATTTAATAAAAATATATTTATGTGAGGGCATTTTTAATAAATTAGCATATAATAATTGTAAAAAGTTGTATTTTAGTAATTTTAATGTTGTAAATAGATTTAAGTGAGCCATGTGCTTAGGCAACCAACTATACAGTGGATTGACAGATAGAAATTAATCATAATACGAATATAAGTGGGGTTATAATAATAATGTTGGTTTGAGGTGTTTAATTTATATATATTTGATGATTTAAATGTTTATTCTGATCTGAAAAGCCTAAATGTCAACAAAATTATCAATGGAACATTAACGAATTCTTCAGAGTGCAGAGTGTGACCATTGTTTACAGTCGAACATTCTCGAAATAATGATTATGGCGGTGGATCGAACAGATATTTTTTTCGAGAACATCTATATAGAAGTGATAGAACAAATTGGAACATGATTTCTTACCAGATGGTTCTGGAAGATTGAAAAGATATAAATACCCGTGATTTGGATTCAAGATGGCAGTTTTTAGTTAGAAGTCAAGCAGTTTATTATGAAAGTTAGTAGAAGATAGACACAATTAATTAGTAAAGTCAATTGTTCACAGTTTTAGTAAATCAGTCAAGCAGTTTTATGAGAAATATGAAAGTTAGTTGGAGATAGTCCAATTGTTTAATATAGTGAGTTAAATGAAGATTAAAAATTATGCATATAATTTAATGCACATTTATAATTATACACAAATAATTATTGAAGATTAAAAAAAAGTATATTGGAAGAAATTAAATTATATTATGGTTGGAGATTAGTATAAATCAACTTATAATAAGTGGATATTGGTATATTGAAAAGAAGAATAAATATAAATGCTGTTTGCTGGTTTGGTTGGTGGTGTATAAATGCTGGTGAAGAAAACTATATCTTAAATTGGTAGAAGCTGATAATTGGAAAAAGTAATTTCACAAAAAACAAGGATAACTGAAGTACGAAGACATTCAGTGGTGATTAGAATCTATATAGTAGAAAACAGTTCATTTAGGCATTCAGTGAAAGAAAGGTACAAAATTTTGTTAATATAATTTAGTTAGTGTCATAACAATTTCAATTTTGAAGATAGTTTTGTTTAAATTGTAGATTGTCTATAGAATTTAATTAGTTTTATAAGAATATCAATTTAAAGATAGTTTATTTTAAATTTACATTGGCTAAATTAGATATATATGTGTTTCATAATAGTTATAATAAAGATAATTTAAAAAGTACTTACAAGCTAATTCTTTGAGAACCGCGATAAAAACCCTATATTATTAAAAATACTCATTGCTCATCATTCAAACAAAAAACACATCATAACAATTTGGCGCCCAACGTGGGGCTCTCTATTTAAAAGAATTAGTTTGGGAAGATAAGTGCTCTCATATAATTAAATTAATTATCAGTAGAAAGAAAAAATTATAGATTTCATTTTTAATTATATTTGAACAAGTAAGGTCTCAAAATGTCTCAAGGAAAGAAAGGTACAAGAAGCAAAAAGAATGAAGAAGATGTGGAAGTAGAAACACAACCTATACAAGAGGAGAGTTTAGTTCAAGTTCCACAAGATACTGCAGAAATGAATCCAGAAAGAGAGGAAAATGTCAATATGGCAGCTTTGATGTCATTAATGATGCAGATGAACAAGACAATGGAAGAGAATACAAAAAAAATGGAAGAGAATTCAAAAGAAATCAAAGAAGACATAAAAAAATTGGAAGAGAATTCAAAAGAAGTCAAAGAAGACATAAAAAAATTGCAAGAGAATTCAAAACAAGTCAAAGAAGACATAAAAAAATTGGAAGAGAATTCAAAAGAAGTCAAAGAAGACATGAAAAAAATGGAACAGAAATTAGAAGAGAATTATAGAAAATTAGAAAAGAAAATAGAGGATAATAATAATAAAATTGTAAAACAAATAGAAAAACAAATGGATAAAAAACTTGAAGCTGCAGAGAAAAAAGTAGCAAATGAAATAAAAATTATACGGAATGACTACAAGAAAAGGATAGAAAATGAGAGGACGGAAGTAAAGAGGATTATTCAAGATAATAAGATAGATATAGAACAGAAAATAGAGTTACAGAAATGTAACTTAGAAGTAAAAATTAACGAAGACAGGAGAAACACAGAAGAAAAATTAGACGATATACAACAAAATATCCAAATAAATTGTAATCAAATAAGAAATGTGGAACAGAGAATAGATGATATTTCACAAATGAGAGACATAGGGAGACCGTACTTAAATTTAACAAATGAGACTGGGATTAAATTCTCTGGTAATATAAAAAATTTGCATCCTAGAGTATACATAAATAGTTTAAAACATAAATTAAGATTTGTGAATAATATTAATGATATTAAAGATTATATTAGAATGACATTAAATGACAATGCAGCAACTTGGTTTGCTAGTATTGAGAATGATTTAGATAATTTTCAAACATTTGAAAATAAATTTTTAAATTATTATTGGGGTGAATTAGAGCAAGCCAAGTTTAGAGAAATTCTATATTTTGGAAAGTATAATCAAAATTTAAAATCAAATATGGTAGATTATGCATTGAAATTGATAACAGTTGCAAAATATTTAGAACCACCACTTAGAGAGGATGAAACAGTCTTAAATGTATCTAGACATTTTGATGCTGATGTTGTGCAAACCGTAACTGTACAAAATATTCAAACAATAGATAGTTTTATTAATTTTATTCAAAGAATACAAAGAGGCAATATGACAAGTAATAATAACAACAGAAAAAACAATAATAACTTTCAATATAATAAAAATGATAATCAACAATATAGACAATCATATAACAATAATACTAGGTATGGTAATAATTTACAAAATTTTAATAATAATAACAGTAATCCAAATAGACAGAACTTTAATAATAATACTAGTTATAATAGACAAAATTTTAATAATAATACTAATTATAATAGACAACATTTTAATAACAGTACTAATAATAATAGACAAGATTTTAACAATAGAAAAAATACAGAGCGACCTAACTATAACAGACAGGTAAATTGTGTTCGAAGGAATAGAAGCTGCGAAGACAGGGAACGAAGTAGTACAAGTCAGGAAAATGTGAGTAGAAGTCATAGTAGGGAAAGACATAGTACATCAGATCCAAGTGGTCAGATACAATCTGACAATTCTAATAATCAAAATTTTGTGCAGTAAACTTTCTGAATTACAAGTTAGGCCATTGCTATTATGAAAAACCTTCTGAATTTATTTCTTTAGATGAGGATAAAATTATTGACTCTATTAATTTAATTTATATAAATGCTTTGGCCAAAAATAAAATGATTAAAATTATGATAGATACTGGTTCAGAAAGTACTTTAGTCTCGGAGAATTTTATTTTTAATACATTAAAACTATCAGATATAATAAAGATTCCAAAAATTAAGATTATTGGTGCAAATAATAAGAAGTTGGGTGAAATTGATAAACTAGCCAATTTTAAAATTAATATTCTTAATAAAGAAATTAATATGCAAGGATTTATTGTCAAGGATTTATGTGTTGATATATTAATGGGAAATGATGAATTGGAAAAGAAGAAAGTAAAGATAGATTTTGAAGAAAAAATGGTAACTTTGGAAGGGCAAATAATTAAATTTATGCAGAAAGATGAGGTAGAAGAAGGAATAAGAGTTGATAGGATATTATTAAAAGAAAATAATGATGTTTATGAAGAAGAAATGTATTTTGATGATAGGGAAATGTCCCAGAAGAATGTAAAGAATAATTATTGTAGTGAATATTTAAGGAATGGAAATTTTAAGCAGATGGATGCCTACGAGGCGGAGTGCGTAAAATTGGAAGCAAGGAATAATGAGTACATATTGAAGAATAATGTGATTTGTAAAGAAGAAGATATGATGAAAGTTTTAAATTGCCCTGAAGAATATAAATCAATAGTCATTTCCATATTGCAGCAACACAAGGGACTTGTCAATAAAGAAAATAGAATTGCACAAAATTATATCCATAGTATAAAAGTTAAAGAAGAAAAAGATTTTAAAACAAAATCATACCCAATACCATATAAATACAGAGAAGAAGTAAACAAAACAATTAATACTATGTTAGAAGATGGGATCATTGAGAAGGCAGACACACGTTTTATTAACCCCATAGTAGTAGTACGAAAAAGATCAGGTGAAATCAGGTTATGTTTGGATGCAAGGAATATTAACAAGATCACTGAAAAGCAATTTGAAGCACCAATGAGTATAGATGGAATACTAGGAAGAATTACAGGAATGTCATTTTTCACTAAAATCGATTTACAGCATAGTTTTTGGTTAATACCTCTAGAAAGAAAAAGTAGACATTATACAGGATTTCAGATAGATGGAGTAGTATATCAATTCAAAGTAGTACCATTTGGACTTCAATCATCTTGCAGTGCTCTATGTAGATGTCTTCATGATATTTTGGATCAATATGAACATTTTGTAATTCACTACATTGATGATATATTAATTTTTTCTAAAACGGCTGAAGATCATGAGAGACACCTAAAAATTATAATAAATAGATTAGACAAAGTTGGACTAAAAATAAATCAAGAAAAATGTACATTTTTTCAAAAAGAAGTCATATATCTAGGTTATAAACTTAACACTAAGGGAATCGAAATGGATCCAGAACGGACACAAGTCATTCAGGAATATAAAACACCACACAATTTAAGAACTTTAAGAGGATTTATTGGAATAATTAATTATTATAAAAGGATGATACCAGATCTAAGTATAAAAGAAATTCCATTACTTGAACTACTGAGAAAAGGTGTAAAATGGAGATGGGATCAGAGAAGAGAACTAGCATTCCAAGAAATTAAAAACATTTTTCTGTCAAATTTGAAAATATACTATCCTGACTACACACAGCCATTCATATTAAGAACAGATGCATCAATAGAGAGATTATCAGGGGTATTATTACAAATACATGATGGGGTCGAATACCCAATACAATTCATTTCAAGAATTACAAAGCCACATGAAAAGGGTTACTCAGTTTCAGAATTAGAACTAGCAAGTATAATACACTGTGTCACAAAATTAAGATTTTATTTGTTGGGTAATGAATTTACAATAGAAACAGATCACCAAGCTTTAACGTCTATATTAAATAACAAATATGGAAACAGTAGAATACATCGGTGGAGTCTAATACTTAGTGAATACTGCTTTGAAATCAAATACATTTCTGGAAAATCCAATATAGTGGCAGATGCTTTATCAAGGTTAGAAAATACACCACAAAAAGGGCAGCGAACAATAAAAATTGGATTAAATCAATTAGTAGAAAGTACTGGATTATATTCTAAAGAAGAAATTATAAGAGATCAGATCAATTTGAGTGAAAAACAAAAAGTTCTTAGGAAAGATGGAGTATATTATAAAATAATAAATGGCATAGAAGTATATGTAATAACTAGAACTTTAGCAAAGAAAATATTGAAAAATTTACATAACAATTATATGCATATTGGTTCAAGAAAGCTATGGATGCTATTTAGGAACAATTATTTTGCAAAGAATGACATAAGTATAGCAAAAGAAATTACTACCCAATGCCCAATATGTCAACTAAACAAAGAAAAGAATTTCAAAAACCAGAACACATATAAATCTAATGTTGTATATGAAAAACTAAATACAGTTTCCATGGATTTTATTTCAAATTTAGTTCTCAGTCCAACAGGAAAAAAGCATATACTAGTGATAGTTGATTTATATACCAAATTTATTAAACTATATCCCTGCTCTAGAACAAATGTTAAAACATTAAAATTATATATTAATCAATTTTTCGAAGAAATAGGACCATTTAGAAATTGCATAATAGATAATGCTACATATTTTAACAACCAAAAATTTCGGACATTTTGTGAGAAAAAGGGAATCAACATTCATTTTACAAGTATCAGACATCCTCAGGCAAATCCTGCAGAAAGATATATTAAAGAAGTTATAAAATATTTAAGGATACTGTGCCAAAATCAACACGAAACTTGGCAGCAACATATACCACAAGTAGAGTATTCTTTAAATAATACACATAATTTGAATACAGAGGAAGTACCAGAATATTTAATGTTTGGCCATATAGGAAACAGAAAGTGGATTAGTGAATATAATCAGGATATGTTAGAACAAGTAATGCAGAAAGTGAATAACCGAATTAGGAGGAAAGCTAAAAAATATATCAGAAGACAAAATCGAAATATAAAAAAACCAATCACATTTCAAAAAGGAGACCAAGTGTTAATTCGTTCACTTAGAAAAAGTAATGTTAAAGAAAATCGTTGTAAGAAATTACAACCAATGCTTGAAGGTCCATATACAATTGAAAATCAGAATGGACTAAATAGTTATGTGTTAATAGATGCAGAGAACAGACTAAGAGGCATATTTCATATCAACGACATTTTTCAATATCATGAAGAGATTGAATAACATTTTCTATACCTTTAACACAAATATAATAACACTAATAACTTACTGATATATCCATTTTATTCAATAGACTTGATTTGTTAAATGGTAGATGGTAGATTTCAGTATTTTGAATCAATTTGACATCATACTTGTTGAATTTTGTATATATGGAAATTAATTTGTACCCTAAAAATCATAATTTGGGGTTAGACACAAAATTGATACTATAATTGCTATAAAAATGTCTTTTTAATATAATAAAGTAAAAAAAAAACTTACCAATTTATATTGATGAAAGTTATTTTGAATGAAAATAATTCCTAGATTTTGTCTATAAACAAACAGAACACCATATCGATTATATTTTAATTAAGGTTATATTTTATTCTCTGATATCGCATCCATTGCCCCATTTGACATGACAGTTTGACCATAGAATAGCCGAACTGTGCTCCGTTGTTCTCTGCTTTGATATAGACAGCGAACAGGGATGTATTTAACACATTTTAAATAAAAAAAAAAATTTGATTTATTAAATTTAATAAGGTATGAGAAAATTAATATTTAAAAAAATAATAAGTAAATTATTTATTTTAAATATTATTTTTGGGGTATTGTGACGATTGGGGTTTATAGAAAATAATTTATAAGTTATATACTACATAATATTAGATATAAAAAAGTATTTGATTATTTTAAATAAGTTATATACTAGAGAATTTAATAAAAATATATTTATGTGAGGGCATTTTTAATAAATTAGCATATAATAATTGTAAAAAGTTGTATTTTAGTAATTTTAATGTTGTAAATAGATTTAAGTGAGCCATGTGCTTAGGCAACCAACTATACAGTGGATTGACAGATAGAAATTAATCATAATACGAATATAAGTGGGGTTATAATAATAATGTTGGTTTGAGGTGTTTAATTTATATATATTTGATGATTTAAATGTTTATTCTGATCTGAAAAGCCTAAATGTCAACAAAATTATCAATGGAACATTAACGAATTCTTCAGAGTGCAGAGTGTGACCATTGTTTACAGTCGAACATTCTCGAAATAATGATTATGGCGGTGGATCGAACAGATATTTTTTTCGAGAACATCTATATAGAAGTGATAGAACAAATTGGAACATGATTTCTTACCAGATGGTTCTGGAAGATTGAAAAGATATAAATACCCGTGATTTGGATTCAAGATGGCAGTTTTTAGTTAGAAGTCAAGCAGTTTATTATGAAAGTTAGTAGAAGATAGACACAATTAATTAGTAAAGTCAATTGTTCACAGTTTTAGTAAATCAGTCAAGCAGTTTTATAAGAAATATGAAAGTTAGTTGGAGATAGTCCAATTGTTTAATATAGTGAGTTAAATGAAGATTAAAAATTATGCATATAATTTAATGCATATTTATAATTATACACAAATAATTATTGAAGATTAAAAAAAAGTATATTGGAAGAAATTAAATTATATTATGGTTGGAGATTAGTATAAATCAACTTATAATAAGTGGATATTGGTATATTGAAAAGAAGAATAAATATAAATGCTGTTTGCTGGTTTGGTTGGTGGTGTATAAATGCTGGTGAAGAAAACTATATCTTAAATTGGTAGAAGCTGATAATTGGAAAAAGTAATTTCACAAAAAACAAGGATAACTGAAGTACGAAGACATTCAGTGGTGATTAGAATCTATATAGTAGAAAACAGTTCATTTAGGCATTCAGTGAAAGAAAGGTACAAAGTTTTGTTAATATAATTTAGTTAGTGTCATAACAATTTCAATTTTGAAGATAGTTTTGTTTAAATTGTAGATTGTCTATAGAATTTAATTAGTTTTATAAGAATATCAATTTAAAGATAGTTTATTTTAAATATACATTGGCTAAATTAGATATATATGTGTTTCATAATAGTTATAATAAAGATAATTTAAAAAGTACTTACAAGCTAATTCTTTGAGAACCGCGATAAAAACCCTATATTATTAAAAATACTCATTGCTCATCATTCAAACAAAAAACACATCATAACAATATATATATATATATATATATATATATATATATATATATATATATATATATATATATATATATATATATATCTGAACTAAATAATACTATGTCGTCCGCAAACCTCAAATGACTCAAACGTACACTATCAATGTTTAGACCTTTTTGCTCCCAGTCGAGCTGTTTGAATACATATTCTAATGCTAAGGTAAAAAGCTTTGGTAAAATAATATCACCTTGTCTAATACCTTGATACAGATAGGCAGATGGGCGATGGACAAAGAGGTTATTGGAATGGAGGCCAAGGAAAGACAAGAGAAGCGTCGGTCGACCACCTACAAGATGGACTGACGATTTAAGAAGACTCGATAAAAACTGGATGAGAGCGGCGCAAGATAGACGGGGTTGGAAACATGAGGAAGAGGCCTATGTTCAGCAGTGGACTCTTGAGGCTGGATGATGATGATGATGATGTCTAATACCTTTACCAAGGTTTTTTCATCTTCATCAATTTTGATGTGGAATGTGGTCTGTTCATTAATGTTTTTAATAAGTGTAGTGTACCATGAGTCTATTCGAGCATCCCTCATGGCTGACAAAAAGGACCAAGTTTCAATACTATCGAAACCCTTGTAAAAGTCAATAAATGTCATATGTAGAGGTACATTATACTCTGTGGTATTTTTTATCAGTATTCTGATGGTTTGTAAGTGATTGTTAGTACCAAACTCTTTTCTAAATCCCGCCTGTTCAACCGGTTGTTATAAATCAAGTTTTTGTGTTATGCGGTTGGTTATTATTCTTGTTAGCAATTTGTATTAGTGTGACAACAAACTTATGTAAGTCTGTAATTTTTAATATTAGTAGTGTGTCCTTTCTTGTGTAAAAGTATTATTTCGGCGTTTTCCTGCAGACTAGCTATTCTATTTTCTGTTAGACACTTATACAACCAGGGCCGCCGTTACCATGTGTGCCAAGTGTGCACCGCACACGGGCGGCCAACAATAGGGGCGGCCAAAAGCAGTCCACTGATGATAATACTTTTTAAAAACGAAAATAAATTCAAATAATTAAATAGTGATGATTCAGATAATTCTGTGAACTCTAATATTCCAAACAATAATAATTATTCATTACGTGATAATACTTAAATGCGTTTCATTTATCATGTAATATACTTCTTTTTTTCATCCTAATCTAAAAAAAAAAATGTCAGAAAATATTATTTATTGTATGAACTGCCGCCCTTTTGCAGGTATAGTCATAAAGCAGTTTCGGGAATACTTTTTAATTCAAAGCGGCTGGCGGCTTTTGGACTTCAGTTATTTGAGATTTCACACGTAGATACTTTACAAGAATTTAGGCAAGTGGTTGTAAAGTTTCTGTTATAATATTGTTCCTATGGTTATGTTTATAGATGGGTTATTATGTCTTATGTTTAGTCTTAGTTGAGAATTCGATGAATTTAAACACGCTATTGATAAACGATTTTGTTTGTTAAATATAGTAGTGTACCTTCTTTTGCACAGTAGGTACTGTATTTCGAAGTAACGTCGAGATCAGAGCAATTTTATTCGTATACGCGTTACGGCTACATATTATTTGGAGAAACATTATTTGGACAACTTATTTGCAGTGTTTTTGGATTTATTTTGTTAAATTCGCCCGGCTTCGTTCTTAAGTGATAATTTCAAAATGTCCGAAAGAAAAAGAAAACGACTTTCAGATTTTTAATATAGAAAAATAAAAGAGGCAAAAACTGAGACGAAAAAAAAAAAAAATTAGCGGTGCACTGGAATCATTTTTGATGAAAAATATACATGAAAATATAGAAGACTCGGATATAAATTTAGGACCATCAACTTCAAGCGAAGTCCATACCATAGAAAAAAGTACCAAACAATTGAATATTCCTGCAGATAGAGACGGATGATTTGATGACAATAATAGCGATAGTTGCGAGTGCTGATGCTGAAACACCCGAACCTGTAACCACCAACAAGACAGAACAATTAATGTAATGAAATGGAGAAAAAACATTGAGGCGCACGTAGAACAATAATTAACAATTGTAGTAAGATGTGTTTCTGCTTTCTGCAATGTTATCTATAGAACATGAAGTGTGTGCGACATTGAACATTGAAGCCCGAGACGAGACGAAAGCCCAAAAAGTGCGTTTTTAGTTTTTTTATGTGTTTATGTTTCTATTCACGGTTTATTTTAATTAACTGGACGTTTAAATTAGGATATTAGGATATACATATTCTGGACGTTGGATCATGGTTATTAAATTAGGATAATGGACGTTTAAATTAGGATATTAGGATGGGATATTAGGATATACATTCGGATAATATATGGACGTTGGATCATGGACTAAATGTTCAAGTAAGTATTTATCTATTTACAAACTATTATTGTTATATTATGCATCTTCTGCACATTTCTTTAAATAATAGTATGTATGTCTAAAGTGTTGGAAGGGGGGCGGCAAATATTAAGTTGCACACGGGCGGCCAATACCTTAGCGGCGACCCTGTATACAACAAAACTTCCACAACCTCTACAACGATGTTGCCGCCCATTTTTAACATTTTAGACGGTATACAATCCTCACCCGGAGCTTTTTTATTTTTCATTTGCTTTCATTCAAGGCATGTCTAATTTCCGAAGAAGTTATTTTATGGAGAATTTCCGAGCCGATATTTAGAATTGTTCTATGGTGTGTTCCGGGGTTCTGTATAGTAGATGTATACAGATTCTCATAGAACGTTTGTAGGTTCTTAATTATTTGAGTTTTTTCCGTCACTGTATTCCCCTGTTGGTTTTTAATTTTAGTTATCTTTGTTTTTCCTTTAGTTAAGTTTGATTTCAATACTTTCATGTTTCTATTGTTTTCGATGGTTTGTAATATTTGTTTTGTTTGATATGCTCACAAGTCTGACTTTATGCTCTTTTTAACTTTATTGTTGATAGGCTTATACTCTGGTGATTCTCTCGATATTCTTCTTCTTTCTTCCATTAAATCCAGTGTTGTTTGTTTCAATTTCGTTTTTCTCGGATTTTTATTTTTACCACAGATCTTTTTCGCAGTTAATGTTATGTCATTCGTTAATTTTTGTGTTACTTCATTTATATCTTTTGTGTTGAATATTGGTAGAGGTCCTAGTCTCTTTTTTCGTTTACTTTGATATTTCTCTTGATTTATTTCGACTGCTTCTATGTTTGGTAATTTATCCTGTGTTAATAATATTCTTCTATAGAATTTCGTATTTACTTCTATTCGCACCCTAACTAATCGATAATCCCCTAACAGTGTTGACAGAATTTAATACAGTAACATCTTTAGCAATATTTTTGAAGTTAGAGAGTATAAAGTCTATACCAAGTTAAACCCAAGATTTAAAAACCAACGACAATACTCCACTAGAATCTGCTGCTGTAGCCGAAAATATGGAGATAATTTCACAGAATTCACTAGCGATGACCAAAAAATCACCGTGTTTCTCTGCTAAATAAACCCTAGAAGAAACATTATCTCCATCTTCTGAAAATACTGTTGAGAATCAAACATTTCGTCTTCCTGCTCAGCCTCATAAAAAAAATTAGAAAAATTTGTGACACTACACAAAGAAATGCCAGTAAATATCTGAAACATTAAGATCAAATAATATCAACCGATGAAGACATTGCAAACTTTTTGGCAGAATACTACCAAAGTTTCTCTAGCGATCAAAATTACAATGCGCATGCTCTTACCTCAAGAGATACATCTGACGCATATCTTAATCTTAGTGATTCTATTCTGGAACCAGAAAGCAATATACTAGAATCATTTGCAAACTAACAGCAAATGTACGGCAATTTTTTTTTGACTTAAAAAATGCTTTTAATACAGCATGTAAAAACAATGAACTACGTAGAATATACGAGTGGAACAGACGGGGAAATTGTCTATAGTTTATAAGAAAATTTTTAAATAGCAGGTTCTTCCAAGTTAAAGTTTTAAATTCCTATTCACAAATCCAATACTTATAAAATAGAGTCTCTCAAGGATCTGTCATTAGTCCCACATTTTTTCCAGTAGCAATCAACGATATTCTATAAATCTTAGAAAAGCCGTTAAAAGCAAGACTATATGGCGGATGACGTAATAATTTTTGTAAAAAAAAATATTAGAACCATGACGAGAAATTTACAATGTTCCATAAATAAATTGGATACTTGGTCTTTGAACAATGGCTTTGCATTTTCTAATTCCAAAACAAAAGGCATTATTTTCTCAAAAACAAATACAAATATCAACACAAGTATGTATTATTTTGTATGAAAAATCAATAGCCAACTGTTTTCATTTAAAATTCTTAGGAACGCATTTGGACAACAAACAGTCATGGAAAGAAAATATAAAACTCTTCCATTTAACTTGCCACTTAAGATTGAACCTTTTAAACAAACTGTCAAATAAGAAGTGGGATTCCGATTAAGACACTATGTTATCAGTATACAAATCATTAGTTCGATCTAAACTGGACCATGGCTGCATTGCTTATGCATCTGCAAGAAAAACTCTTTTAAAAACTCTAGATGTAATTCCTACGAACGGCATGAGAATAGTATTGCGAGCATTTAGGAGTACACCTACAGAGAGTATATACGCAGAGCTGGGCGAACCATCTCTTTATCGCAGACGAATGCAACTAACTCTTTCGCAGACATCCTCAGTCTACTGTACCCCGAATAAACTTTTGTACAGTAACACCTTTACTAATAATTATTGCAATCTGTTTAATGCCAAACCAAATTTTTAGAAAATCATATTACGAAAGAGTCAGAAAATATTTGCGTGAACTTAATTTTGACTTCACGAGTTTTTTCGACTCAACTTCGTCAATGATCCAGCTCCTTGGTACATCAAGATTCCATTATGTAATATTAGCCTAAGCTGCTATATTAAAAAAGAAACACCTTCCTCGCTCATTAAAGCTGATGTGTCAAATATATTGGAACTCTGCCAAAACTTCTGTCATATATTTACAGATGCTTCGAAAACCAATGAACGAGTTGGTGCGGCTTTCATTGTTAATTCAAATATGCACTTGTTTCGACTTTCTATACACTGCAGTATATATACAGCCGAACTATTCGCTCTCTACAAAGCACTTAAGTTTTTTTACGACAATAGCATAACTAGAGTAGTAATTCTTTCTGATTCGCTTAGTTCGATAACATCGGTACAAAGAATATATCAAAATTATCCAACTAAAACATGATCAAGTTGGAGCTTCACTTATCTCAACATAATGACAGAATGGTCAACCTTATTTGGATTCCTTCCCACGTGGGCATTAGCGGAAATGAAGATGCAGACTAGTGTGCGCGTAGTGCAGTGACTAGTGCGGATTCAGAAAATATAATAAAATGTGACACAGTAAAAAAATCAAAACACTGTATAAAAGTTGTTATGAACAAACAGTATTTAACCGCCTACGACTAGGCTTAATCACTCGTATTTTTTCCCAAGAACTGAACTACCTTTTTGTGAGTAGTGTCAACTATTGTCAGACATATTCGATTTGAATGCAAAAATTTTACAAAAAAAACGTATTGATTTTAATATCGTGTCAAATATTATATTATTCCTGCTTGACAATAATAAGGAACCAAAATATTTAACTGACTTTTTAAAAATAATTGGTGTATTCAATAAAATCTAATATGTTTTTGAAAATAATTTATGTAACCTTATACTTATTTGTACCACAAAATTGTATCATGTATTTCGCCAATAATCCTTAAGTGGATGCTACTTTTCTAAAATAAAAAAAAATTATATTAAATTTTAAAGTTAGATATATATATATATATATATACAGTTTTATAAAAACACCGCTAAATTCTTACCAGTATATGACCTTTGTTCAACAGTTTCAATAATTGTCTTCCGACACAAACTGATAAATATATACTACAAATGCTTTTTTTAAAAGGAGTTGGTATTAACAAACAACCTATAGTAAACCTCCTCTCTGGTATGTCAAAGAATGCTTGTTATTTTGTTAAATCCCCTTCGAAACATTTTAAATGAAGTCCGCTTTCGTGAGATGGGAAAATCTCAATAATGATAAAGGTGGTAGAAAAAATGGATGTGCGAGGACTTCGCTAATGCCCAATTTATTGCAGTAGGCCTATGGGCTGTATTTTCCGGAATGAAAAGAAAATTTATGGAGCTATATAAATAGGGCAATTCTGAAAAGGGATGTTTTTAAAGTTGATAACAAATTTTAATGGATGTTCTTGTGAGTTTTTGCCGTAAAATATCAGGAAATGCTTTTTGAAAATGAATTTTTTTATCGAATATTTTTAATGTGAAATCATTTAAAATTAACAAGAGATAGTTATTTTGTTGTACATCCAATATGACAAATCAACATATTTTATTTATTAAGTTTAAAATTAATAGTTTATTTTCTAAACTTATTGTTCAACGGTTTGTAATAGTATATTATTAGAAGTAGACATTAACCCATTTCTTTCCAGTGGTGCGTTTTCGAACTACTTCTGTTCCAATTTTTTCCTAACAACAGTATTTTAAAACATCACATTTTGACTACATTTTTAGTTTCTTTTTTCAATGCAAAGTCTTAATGAAAATAAAAAAAAACATAATTTTACAGTTGTTTCAAGACAAAATACATTTAATACAATTGTGTAAATATGACAATTATAATCCAAAATAATAACACCTTTTATATAGATACATCTTCCATCTATGTAAAATGTGTCATTATTTTAGTATTATATTCTGTGTATATTTAAATATCGCTGGTTTTCATTCAATTATGAGTTCAATTTACTGATGCGTTTTGCTCCCCTGGGAAGATATGCGGATTTACCAGAGGTGTGCAAATAATTTTGTTTTTGAAAATAATAATCTCAGACTGCTTTTTATTCCATTATAGACGCGGTTATAATCCTTTTAAGTCGTTCTGAAATTTTACATACATACTTTCGTGAAATTTAGAATTGAACTGAGGATGAACCTTTGGTTAAGGTATAAACTAATAAATATTAGAATTCATCTAAAGCAAAATTGCAAAATATTATAGAAAAAGCTGTCGATGAAATTTAAAACAATGTAAACAGTAAATACATATTTTTTCTGCATATCATTATTTGTTATATATAGAGCTTGGAAAATATGCAAAATACATATTAAGTGCATATTTGCATATTTTTGATAAATTTTATAAGTGCATATTCATTATTATTTTTAGGTATAGGTACCACGATATAAACAAATATCTGAGAACGCAACTAATGCAATTTAGCAAGGTAGGTAAAAAGATTTTCCTCCGAAATACACCTTATTAGCATATTATGACAATATGGGCAGTAAAACGCGATAAGCCGATTGCCGGCATTAAAATAAAATCATAAGTCAATATAATTTTTACCGAAATTTTAACAAATAACAAATTACCAGAATTTGCATTAGCAAAAAACAAAACGCAATTGTCGTTCTGTCCGTTACAGTTATTTCAGTTTGGTTTATTCTTTGGTTCAGTAAAGTTGTGTTTAAGTGTTTATCAAAAGTGTTTGAAAATGCCAAAACAAAGTGCAAGTAAATCAATTCTTCTGAAAAAGTGGATTAATAGTAAAACAGAGTTCAAAATCATTGATCACAACCATATATTTTGCACGGTTTGTAACAAACCGGTAAGTATTATGTTTAATTTATATTAAGCTAAATATAATTTTACTTTAAAATGTAAGTTCTGGAATAGGACTGTCATTCGTTATGAAAAAATTATTTGTTTAATGCACTGATTTTAATAGTTATTTAACCAACAAGTGTATTAATAAGGGCGATTAACAATTGAGATATTTTAACGCGTCAGCGGAGCAAGCGCGTTAATGTTCGAGATTGTTAATCTCCATTTTAATTCACGAGTTCGTTACAAAACTTTTCCGTGTTGGCCATCAGAGATGAATTTCTGGACTTGTTCTTTTTCAAGTGTTTTTGATTTCTTTGGTACATAACCTGTTCTTATTTTCTTAATAAATATAATTAACTTATTATATTTAGATATATATCAATGTTTAATTTTAAACTTAAGGTTGATTTTAGCATCGAATTTTTGGGCCACAAACTTACTACTAGTCCTTTTTCGGCAATGTTTGAAAAATATGTTAACAATGCAGATTCTAAATATCGTATTATTTTTCTCTCGTCACACCATGCAATAAATGCTCTGCTTTTTGTAGGCAGTAAACTTAAAAATATTTCATTTGCAGTCTCTGCCACTTCTGGTGGGGTTAAATTAAACTCTTCGTCAATATCCATCTTTTGATTTTTCAAATACACAGAATTTTAAACAATAAAGTACATAATGACATACAATGACAGATAGTACTAACAGCGCCTACTTCATTTTAAATTTTTTAGTAGGAATATAAATAGGTATATGTTTGGTTGCCTACACCACAGGTCACTGCCAATCATAGGGCGTTTAAATAATTTATGCAAGCAATATATGTTGTGTTGCCTATAATGAAATAGTTTATTAATAGAAAATCATTTATTAATAGGGGTCATTAATCAATGATTTTGAAGGTGTTAAAACTAATCATAAATGGACGGCCAACAGAAATAGTTATTTATGTACCAAGGGTATTAAATAGATGTTTATGCCCAGAAGGCGACGATGTCACAAACCCGAGAGCCTCTAGCCCGAGGGTTTGTAAGTTCCTATAATAATAACCGCGGTGCATGCAAACTTTTATGTGGTACTAATTCGTTATTGCATCTACAAATAAATATTGTACCGTTTTTATATAAAACGAGTGGTTCTTAATTTATATAAATATATTTATTTATAAGTTAACAGCACGAAAATATCTTATCAACTAACTTTACTCACAGAAGGTCTGCTTATGTATAAAAGGTATTATGTACTAGAATATTCTGGAGTAGTCCACCTCTAATTCGTTGGTTTGACGAGGCGATCTGGGTATATCTGGGGGTTTGAAGTGTATTAAACAGATGTTTATGCCCAGAAGGCGACGATGTTACAAAGCCGAGGGCCTCGGCCCCAAGGATTTGTAAGTCGCCCGAGGGCATATACATCTATTTATACCCGCGGTGCATACAAACTTTTATGTCGTATTAGTTCGTTGTTGCATCTACAAATAAATATGTTCTAAAAAATCCGAAAATTCGATTTCATTTTGACAATATATTTACTATAGATAAATTCACATTCAGATGGCAGCGTTCCAGAGATAGGCCTGTACTTTCTATATGCCAGAAATAACTACATTGTTGTCAGTTTTTAATCGTACCTACAATCGTACGTTATGGGCAGGCTCCTATAAAAGAATTATAATTTCGGAAATATTTATGAATGTGAAACGGAAAAATACTACATTTTTTTAATTATCTAATTTTTCTGTTGGTATTTTAAAAATAGAAAGTTATATTTCGGAAATCTGGTCTTTTCGGAATTATATCTTCTATTTAAAATTATTTACAATTCGTGGAAATGAAATAATTATTTGTATAATCCGTTTTTGATCTTAATGTCCTTTTAATGACACACTTTCTCTACTTGCATTTACAGTTACAGACATTAAAAAATAATTTAGAATTAAAAAAATATACCTAGTTATAAATTCAAAATTATTGTCTAATGCCAGCAATTATAAATTCAGGTAAATACTTGAGAGTCATTAAAAGAATTTTCAGTTGATATCAGACGTTTGTGTCGTGTCAGTGTCAAAATGGCCGCGAGTGTAATAAAATTCAAAAACGGTAATTTGTTAAATAGTGAATGCAAAAAAATAGTGTTAAATGTTTTTAACTATTTATCAAACAGTAATAATGATAAAAGTGTATCAACAATAGTGCGGGAAGTTTCTGCTATGACTGGAGTCTCTGAGCGAACGATATTCCGATATAGAAGTGAAAGTAAAAATGGTCCACTCGTAACTCCTATAAGAAAAAAAAGAACCGGTTATTTGAATAGTCGTGAGAATAGATATGATGAAGCAACTCGGTCTAGAATAAGACAAGTAGTGCACGGTTTTTTTATGGAAAATATTCCTCCAACCCTTGACGTAGTACTAGAAAAAATTAAGCAAATGGAGCATCTTCCGAATTTTTCCAAGAGTACGTTGAGAAGACTATTGCACGACATGGGTTTTATATATGGCAAACAAGGTAGAAATTCAATATTAATAGAAAAACAAGAAATAGTCGCTTGGAGGCGTCACTATCTCCGGGAAATAAAGAAACTGAGGAACGAAGGAGCCAATATCATTTATATGGACGAATCATGGGTTAATACTGGAATAACCAATGGGCAAGTATGGCAAGATACAACAATAAAAAATAGCCGACAGGCTTTCGTAAATGGACTTACCACAGGTTTAAAAACTCCGACCGGAAAAGGACCAAGATTTGTTTTAGTCCATGCAGGAAACAAAGACGGATTTGTTGAAGGTGCTGACATCACTTTTCTTGCCAAAAAAGGTGCTGAAGATTACCATGAAGAGATGGACGGAGATCTATTTGAAAAATGGTTTGAAGAGATGTTAATACCGAATCTCCCAAAAAATAAAAAGAATGTCATTATCTTGGACAATGCATCTTATCACTCTAGGAAATTAAATTTTCCCAAACAATATTGGGTGAAACGTCAAATTAAGGAGTGGCTCTATGAAAAGGACATTTATTTTGAAGAAGATTACTTAAAAAATGAACTTCTGGAAACTGCTAATGTATTTAAAAATATTTATGACAAATACAAAATTGATTGTATTGGTGAAAAATACAGGAATCACAGTGACGAACAATGCCGCGTAGATGTACATATCTTAAGACTTCCGCCTTATCACTGTGAACTGAACCCAATAGAAATGGTGTGGAGTGAAGTGAAACGGTACGTGTCCTCTAAGAATTCAAGTTTCAAACTAAACGACGTTAAAACATTGATTTATGAAGGTTATGATAAAGTACAGAATAATGGACATTGGGAAAATTACGTCAACCATGTTATAAAATTGGAGAATAATTTTTGGACAGTAGACAACATCAAGATGACATTGAACCTATTAGAATTTCATTAAACGATGATTCTGAAGATGAACTAGATTATGAAAATGAAGATGATTGAAAATTGTTTTTCGGGGGTATTCTTTTCTCAGTAAAGGTAATAAAATATTTAGTTGATCTGGTTGAAATGTAGCACACTTAAATAACTCATTAATTGACATAATTTCAAGTAGTTATATTAGACGTCATTATGCAAAAAATAAAGTTATGAACATTTAATAAATTAGTGCACAATTGAGGCCCCTAGAACACAAGGGGTGTAAGTGCCAAAAACAAAGTTTTGAAAAATCTTTGTTCAAAGTTCGATATAAATTTAAAAACCTAGGTAGCACTTTTTCAGTTTTCAGCATGTTTTCAATGACATGTAATTTTTGATGGTGTTATTGTTGTTAATGTAGAAAGTTTGAAGCCAAAAGTACGTGCCTGTTGTTAGATATCAGTTGCTAAGTGATAAGCAACTGCACTTACACCCTTGTGTTCTAGGGGCCTCAATTAGGGGTTTTTTGCAATTATCTCAGTCATTTGTTTATGTATTTTAATTTACAAACTAAAAAATTAAAAAACTGTTAAAGATCTGCAACATTTATTTGAAACATTTTTCCCTAAAATGCACGAGGAACAAAATAGGCAAAAAAATGATTTTTTCCAAACTTCATCTTTCTTTAAAAAATAAACAAAGCAAAATTGGCTGTAATTCTTCAAGGAATTATCATCAGTTATCCCTTATCTACCGTTTAGAACATTAAAAAACCTGTAGAATATTTTTCATATTTTTTTCCCTATTAACTGCGGTATTATGTATAAAAGCATTTTAGGAATTATTACCACTTATTTCATTCACGAATTTTCTATTAACAACTTTAGCTTACCTAAACATATCTTAGTTTACCGTGAGTTTGGCCCTGCTTATTTTACAAAAGTAGCAAAACTTACAATGGCAGTAGAATTGGCAACGCTGTTATCCTATATCCGTACACTGCCATCTCAACGTGACTTTATCTATAGTAGACATTCCATCGTCCATGTTATGTTGCTACGCTGCGGAAATGCTGTCAAACGTGTCAAACTAAAACCGTGAATATTCAAGATATTGTTGAGATCCCTAACAAACTTTTAAAAAAACCGGAAAAAGCAACGCAAAAGTTACTACTACATAAGTCGAGATATGCCTACGACAACGAATATAAAAAATTACAGCACTAGATGACAGAAAACCGTTAGTAGAACACATTAGTAAAACTGTGCGGGCCATACAGTACACTTTATGCCTACGCGGGCATAAAGTACACTATTACGTAGTTGGTAACTTAGCAATAAAAACACAATAATAAACTTAATAAATCAAATACCTTCAATAGAAGTATTACTGCATTTTTTATTAATATGCATTAAACGGTCGACGGACGACGGAAATAGTTATTTATGTACCTTCTTCTTCTTCTTCTTAACATGCCATACACCAAAGTGCGTAGGCGACTATCTCATTACTAGAATTCTGTTCTTGGCGGCGTGACACAGCTCGCCTGTATTGTGTATTCCTGTCCATTCTTTAATATTCCTTAACCAGGATAATTGTTTGCGGCCGGCTCCTCTCCTACCTTCGATCTTCCCTTGTAGGATTAACTGTGGTATTTCATATTTTGCTCCTCTCAATATGTGCCCAAGGTAACCAATCTTGCGTTTTTTAATTAATTCAAAGAGTTCTCTTTCCACGCCGGCTCTCTTAAGGAAGTCATCGTTTCGAACTCTATCCACCCAAGGTATGCGCATCATTCTTCTCAATGACCACATTTCAAATGCTTCAAGTTTGTTGATAGATGTTTTTTTCAAAGTCCACATTTCCATGCCATAAAGCAAGATGGACCATATGTAGCACTTGACCATTCTGTAGCGTATTTCGAAATTTAGGTTTTGATTACATAGGAGCGGTCTGAATTTCACAAAAGCTTGTCTTGCCATTTGTATTCGGGTTTTTATCTCTTGTTGTGGATCCGATTGGTCATTGATTGTGGTGCCAAGGTATTTAAAAGTTTTCACGCGTTTTATGCGATCGTCACCTATGCATATTATCGGGTTTTCTGGAGGGTTTCTGCTAATGACCATATATTTCGTTTTCAAAATGTTGATTTTGAGGCCATATTTTTTACCTATGCTATTCACCCTATCAAGTAATAACTGCTGATCTTCCAAATTATCAGTTATAATCACTGTGTCGTCCGCATAGCGTAGGTTGCTAATTGGTATGCCGTTCACCTTAATGCCTAATTCCGTGTCTTCTAATGCTTCCGCAAATATATTTTCAACATATAAATTAAAAAGCATCGGAGAGAGTATGCAGCCTTGGCGGACACCTTTCCGGATTTCAAATTCATCCGTATATTGGTCTTGATCAATCCTCACCTTTGCCATTTGGTTCCAGTATAGATTCTGAATAATTCTGATCTCCTTCTGGTCCATGTTGGCCCTATGTAGTAGTTTTATCATGATATCATGTTTAACATTGTCAAATGCCTTCTCGTAGTCGATGAAGGTGAGGTAGACATCTTTTCGTTGATCTAAACAGTTTTGTATTAAGGTGTTCAAACATAAAATTGCCTCTCTTGTTCCTAGTCCTCCCTTAAAACCGAATTGTGTTGACCCGCTAAGTTCTTCTAGTATCTTGTACATTCTTGAGTGTCATATCCTAAGGAAGAGTTTCAGCAAGTGACTCATTAAACTGATTAAGCGGTGTTCATTGCATTTTGTGGCATTAGCTGTTTTTGGGATCATCACAAAGGATGACTGCAGCCATTCTCGCGGAATGTAACCAGTATCATAAATTCTATTGAACAGCTTTACCAAGATTTCGATATTCTCCTCGTCTAGTAGTTTTATTGCTTCTATATTAATTTCATCTGGACCTGTTGCTTTATGCATCTTTGTGGTTCTAACTGCATATTCTATTTCACTTCGCATTATTGATGGCCCTGATAAGTTTTCGGAAGGAAGTTTGCGCGTTGGTTGTGTTGGTCTTTCCTCATTAAAAAGTCTTTCTGCGTATTCTTTCCACGCCATTGCTATCTCCTCTTCTGACTCTATGTATTCGTTTCTGTCGTTGCGTATTCTTGTTCTGTGGTGGCTTTTGTGTATATTCGATATTTCTTTGATCTTCTTATGTAGTCCAAAACTATCTCCTTTTTCCTGCAATTGTTCTATTTCGTTGCACCTTTCCACCATCTAACGTTCTTTTGCTTTCTTAATTTTCTGGCGAATTTCTTTGTGTATCTGTTTGTATTTGTCTTGATTACGTTGTTGTTTATGTTGCCTTCGCTTTTCCATTAGATCCATAATTTCGTCCGTCATCCATTCGTTATGCTTTCTCTTTCTGATCTGTGTTTTAACTTCCCTGTTTACTACCAGAATCGTTCCTTTAATATCATTGACCATCTCTTCGATATCATCATTTTGTTCTATTATTCGCATTCTTTCATTAATTTGATTTGCATAACTCTACTTCAGATTTTCGTCTCTCATCAGTTCACTTGTATTTATAGGCGTGCTGGTGTTTGTATTTGTTCTCTTAATTTTTGCTAGTTTTAACCTCACATCTGCTATTAGCGGATTATGATCGGATGCAATATCAGCACCTGGATATGCTGCGATTCTTTTGATAGCGTTACGAAATCTTCTGTTTATTAAAACGTAGTCAATTTGGTTTCTAGTTATTCGATTTGGATGGTCTCCTGGTGATTTCCAAGTATATAACTTACGAGGTGGGAGCTAAAACCATGTGTTCATGACGACAAAACCGTTCTCCTGGCAGAATTCACACAGCAGGTCGCCTCTTTCATTTCTAACTCCAAGGCCGTACTCTCCAATTATGTCTTCATATCTTCCTTTACCCACCTTGGCGTTAAAGTCGCCCATTATTATGTTTATGTCCTCTTTCTTTGTTAGTCTTGCTTTTTCCAGATCTTTATAGAACTTAGTTATTTCTTCTTCTGACTTATCTGCTGTTGGTGCATATGCTTGTGTTTACATTTATGTACCAAGGGCATTAAATAGATGTTTATGCCCAGAGGGCTATAAAAAGCATAAAAAGAATATTTTAGTGCGTATGTCAGCTGTTTTTTGAACATATTTTAGGGTTTTTTAAGTGCAAAGTTCACGATCTCTAGTTATATATTATAATCATGATATTTATGTTGTAGTTCTATTTTGTTTGACTTTTTTGTATATGTAATATAATATATGCCGTATATACTTATCCATCCTGCAGAAGATGAAATTATCGAGGTAGAAGACATCGACGAGGATAACAATATTGAAAGACCAGAGCATCAAGGGATATTAAAGGAACTTTAAAGTTGTACATACTGAAGTACAACTTCTTTAACAGAATATAACTTATCAGACAAAGAGTTTTTATTAAACAATTTTTTTTACGTAAAGTACCTCAATAACTGTGGCCATTGGTACAGAGCAATAATATAAAATTTATAATAAATAATAAAAACAAATAGTAATTAAATCACTACATTACTCTAATTAATGTTAAATGCAGTTAAAAAATATGACCCGCTTAATCCTTCATTAAATTATTTACAGAAAAAATTCGAAGAAAATTTTTTCTATTACCTGTATTTTTACCGGTATTTACCAGTGGTGCATAAATGCTCCAGTCATTTTTCTAGGTATATATAAAATAAAATATTAACAATATTTTTTATTTTTATTTTAATTACACTTACATTTTTATTGCCAAAAAACAAAATATTTATATTACTGTGTTTTAATTACATTTATTGTCACACGTTTTAAAAACATGTTTCCCATTATTATAAATATTGTTTAAACTTGGGTTAATTAATAATATAATAAAGTTTTCAGTATGTTAGCAAAAAGGTTGTAGGTAGTAAAAATCCAAAATAACTATTTATTAATCAAAATGTAAACTTTTTCTTGAAAACCAAATAACCTGCATCCTATTTAGTTTATTTTTCCATGCATCGTGGATTCGTATTAACAACTTTGATTAAAATTAACGATATTGCATTATACAATAACACGCTCGTTACTCTCTGGAGATTTCTATACGAATTTGTCGTTATATGATCATCCACCTTATCAGCACTTCTCGCAGTGATTCACTCTCCAGGGTTTATTATCCCTCCAATAGAGTTGAATTAGCGAGAGAGTATTATAAACTCGTGTTGCTAAAGTGCTTCCCAGGTCGACAGAACTAATGGAAACGTTTTAATCGCTATTTTTAAAGAGAGTAGTAATCAAAAAATTGTAATAGGAAATTGGAGATCTTGCTTTTGGCTATTTTATTATTTATACTTTTTAATCATTAATTCTGTTCTTTTCTCTATCGGTAGGTAGAGTTTAGCCTGCAATATATTGTAGTCCCTTCCAATATTGAGTAAGATATATAAGTTTTACAGATGTAGTATTTCAAAAAGACGTTTAAAGAGACTAACATATTTTATGTTCATAGATAAAATAATACCTTTTTTTAACCTAGGATAAAAAAATTAAATGAATTAGCGTAGTTTACTTATGGATAATTACTGTTGTAATTCCTCAACTTTAAAATATGTGAACTAGGTATCAAAGTTCAAAAAATAAGCGAAATTGATGCGACAACCGCAATCTCCATCTTTACATCTGTGTTTGGGATATCCTAAAGTTCGCTTGCTTTTTGACCGCCCGCCGATAGAGAGGGTCTGCTGTGCCTCAACCCGACGCTCCACAGCGCAGTTCTCACGAAAGAGCCTTTAGCAAGCCTTTAAGCAGTGATAGATAGAACGCCTGGCAATTGTAACATTGCATCATTGTCTACGTATATTTTCATGATTTTATTTTTGTTTGTTTTTTTGTTATCTTCTTCTTTGATTGTTACTTCTATGTCTTTTTTAGAAATCATATTAACTTTTATGAGTTCAATGCCTGTGTTTTCTAGCTCTTGCTGCATTCCTTTGAGGTCTGTAGTTTCACCAAGACCCCTGGTCACTACTCTCTTGGCTCTTTTTACATCTATTGGGTAAGCAACGCACTTAATATTTTTGTGTGTTTTTTGGAATTGTTTGTCGTCGTAGACGAACATTCTTTCCCTGACTCTGAATCGCTTTCACCAGGACGTTGTCTCTTTCTTCTATTCTTATCTTTGTCGTTCTCGCCGGCTTTGGATAAGATATCTTCTTCTTCGCTACTTATATCCCCTGCTGAGCTGTCGTCATTGTTGGCATCAGTGTTAATAATCTCGTCATTAATATTGATGTCAATAGCGTTATTGCTATCACCGTTAAGTATCTACAAAAGAGTGTGATGAGTGTTTCTGATGAGTACGTATATTATTGGGCTTATACTTTCCTTAGAGATTTCTTGACATAAATGGTGTTATTAACGCATCCTGCTAATCTATTTGCTCTTTGCTCACCATAGCTGGAAATTGTAATCACCGGAAACTTTATTTTAATTAATTTAATGTCGATGGAAACTCCATCGACTTTTATTGAGCATCTCAGTAATTTATTTCTAATTACTATTCTAATTTTCTGAGTTGAATTCATCATGTTACAATGATTTTAATGTATGGTCCTAAAGTTTTGGGAAAAATTTCAAAAGCATATAACTCTGACCACAATAATCTTATATTTTTATTAAATTATTCAACAATTTAACTTAACTATCCTTATTATAAATCAAAATTTAAATGACAGACAAGGGACCATTATTTTCGATTTGCCTAATAATTCCCCTGACACGTTGGATGATCCTTTGGACGACCTCGGCGTCAATTTCTCTAATTTTTGTATATATGCGGCGTCTTAATTGTTTCTGATTTTGTGCTTCCCATCCGTTATTATAGACTTTCCGACTTAATATGGCCCAGAACTCTTCAATTGGACGAGCCTGAGGTAGGTTGGGGGGATTGTCTGCTTTCGGTACAAAGGTAATGTTGTTAATTTCGTACCAGTCCCTTGTGATCCTCGCGTAATGACATGAAGCAAGATCTGGCCAAAAGACTATTTGATCTTTTGCATGATGTGTGTTCACAAACTGAAGCAATTTAGAAAGACATCTTTGAATATAAATATTTGCGTTTAAGGCTTCGCCTCGAACAACACCAATGTAGGGTTGTGAGATAAAGCCAGCCTCAGAAATTGCACACCATACCAAAATTTTGTCCTCAAATTTTTTTTTACTTTTGAATTTTATTTCATCAGGTACATTTTCGTAATCGTTCGTGTAAAACCCATCGTTACCCTTCATCTCAGAGTTGGACAAAGTAAAATATTTTTCATCGTCCATCACGATCAACTTGTTGACGAAATGCACTAGCCTTAACGCGCGGCAACATCTCGGAATTCTCTCTAATTGATCCTCTGTGTATTTTGGAGCTTTCCTTCTTTTCCGGTAGATAATATTGTTACTCGATAGGGTCCTGTATACTGTAGTCTTTCCAACATGAAATCTTCTGGCCAGTTTTCGCGGTGAGACCCCAATGTTGTTCTTAGCTGCTTCAATCAGTCTTGCCTCTCTTATATGGTTTAAAATCCGCGGTCGGCCACTTTTACGCAAGTTAACACATGGTATCCCTTCTTCACATTCTCTGATTATGCGATAAATTGTCGATTTGCTTATATTTTGATCTCGATAAATATTAACAATATCTCGTTTCGACATTCGCCCAACCATATTATAAACACCTCGACGAATATCAATTTTATAAGACATTTTGCAGAGCACAAACCAAAATATTCTGCTTTGTTTATTAAATGTCAATAACTGATGACATTTCAATTCCATGACCTTCTTTGTTAAATGCATTGTGCTTCTCAATCAGACTAGGTGAAATTTTTCCCAAACCTTTAGGACCATACGTTACTACAAAGTAGTTCCCTATTTTTGAAAAATTATTCGTTTTTGTATTGGACTAACTAAGTTATTGTCACCTTTTGTAAAGTATTTTTTTTTGTATTTTTTTAATAATTTCTTTATTTTGTCAAATAGCCAAAGACGCTCTGATTTTTGTCTTTCACTTTTTGTTCTTATGCAACTTTGCTTACCAATCTTAGATAATGATACTCTTTCTTTATGTTGTTACTTTCAGTTATTATATTGAATACAAATTATTTTTATTAAGAGTAGATCTGTGATGCTGTCTTGGTTATAGAAAAAATAGTTGTATAGGGTAAATGCACTAATTGTTGGTCATGAGCGAGTTATTGGCCTATTAATATGTTTTGATTAGAATTAGGAAAATGTTGATATTTTGTTTAATCTGACTACTTTTTTTAAGTTTGGAATCATGTCTTCTAGAATATGACACGTATTTTTTCAAGGTAAACAAAACGTTTTAGTCAGTATTCGACATTGATTGAGATACTATTCTGTGCCGATAGTTTTCAACCAAAATTTTCTAGAGAAACTTGTGGTAGCCGGTAAGTATTATATACTGCAATTCTTTTTCTACTGTATATTTTATGTTAGTGTGAGTATATAGTGTATGTCCTGTACGAAATTGTATAACTAATTTTACGTTATTTATTTAATAAGGTAAATTTTAAGGTTTTTATGAAAATGCCACCATGCAGATAAAGCTGGACGAAAGCACAAAAACTAATCCCATGAGACTACAACAGGGAGTAAGACAAGGAGACACCATCTCTCCCAAACTATTTACCCTTGCTCTAGAAGACATTTTTAAGAAACTAGAATGGAACAATGAGGGTATCAACGTCGACGGATCATACTTAAACCACTTGCGATTCGCAGATGACATAGTTTTAATAGCCGATAATATCCAAGAACTAAATAATATGTTACAACAATTAAATGCAGTTTCAGGAGCGGTAGGCTTAAAAATGAACTACAGCAAAACAAAAATACTGAGCCGAGACCAGACAAATATAACAATACAAAATCATACCATAGAAAATGTTGCACATTATGTATATCTAGGTCATGTTATCAAACTAGGAAAACCAAATGAAGATGCTGAAATTAAAAGAAGAACACAACTGGCATGGGGCGCTTTCGGCAAATTAGCATATATATCTTGAAAAATACCTCCATTCCTGTAAACTTAAAGAAAAAGGTGTATAACACATGCATACTACCAGTTTGTACTTACGGCTTGGAGACAGTAGCCCTTACCAAAAAATCTGCTAAAAAATTAGAAACAACGCAAAGAGCAATGGAACGAATCATGCTTGGAATATCACTAAGACACAAGATTAGAAACACCGAGATAAGACGTAGAACGAAGATTAGGGATATTGTGGAAGAAATTGCAAAAATGAAATGGCGCTGGGCAGGTCACGTAGCCCGATATAATGACAACAGGTGGTCACGGAGAATTATGGAATGGAGACCAAGGACGACAACAAGAAGCATGGGAAGACCTCAAAAAAGATGGGTAGATGACATAATAACAGTGGAAGGCAAACAGTGGATTAGATTGGCGCAAGATAGAGAACGATGGAAGCAATTAAGAGAGACCTACATTCAGAAGTGGATGGAAAATGGATGACAAAGAAGAGAAATTTTAAGGTGGCCAACTACAAAAGACTAGGTACAATTATTAATATATTAACTATTTCCCATCTAGACCAATAACTAAGACATCAGTTTTTGTAAAAATCTAGTGATTGACATATATTGATGCCTAGTGTTTTATGTGCGGCTGATAACAAATTATAATTTGTTATTAGTCAACAAATTAAAAAAAAAAAGCTGCGAGTGATGTTAAAGTGGCTGTACCGGGGGTTTAAAGCATCCTGATTGCGAATTCAAACACCAAAATTTCTCACCAAGTATTTATTTTGAGTTATAGAATGCATCAAATGTTATTTATTATAAAAATTCTTATGTACTATATATAAATAAGTCCAGAACTAGAAACATAACCTATGGTAAGTCTTTTGTATACAAATTCTTTGCAAACGCTGATTTCCTTTTATACTCTGTATCACTTTCTCTCATGAAGAACCAACAGTAATCTTCCATCATTGCTGCATCCCATCTTCCCTGGTAGCGTTACTCCATTGTGAGAATATCCTGCTGAAACCTTTCTCCTTACTTGTCGCTGACCGCACCCAAATTGTCCAGAAAAAAATTTAAATGGGAGTGCAAAAATTTGATTTTTAGAGACATGCGACAGCCCATTTTGCAGTCATTTTTAAGAAGTTCTTCTACAACATTTTTTTTTGTTCCCCAAAAACTCGAAAACAATTCTTTTGAAAGAAATCCACGCAGCTAACTCAACATCACTAAATTTTTCATCAAACTGTTGATCCCTCAGTATTTTTCTGATTTGTGGTCCAATAAATATCCCTTCTTTAAGCTTCGCGTCACTTAGCTTAGGAAAAATTTGTTTAAGGTATTTAAACGCATCTCCTTCTTTATCTAATGCTTTAACGAAATTTTTAATCAATCCCAGTTTAATATGTAACGGAGGTAACAGAACGTTTTTGGGATCAACTAGAAGTATATTTTTACGTTAGCTTGACCTGGAATGTACTGATCTCTTGGTGACCATTCCTTAATTTTGTAATGGCTCTGTATTGTTTTACTGTCCAAAGGCAAAGAAAATAGCAAAATTTTGTAAATGCTCCCTGAAGACCTAGAAATATTCCGATGACTTTTAAGTCACCACATATTTGCCACTTATATGTATCATAGCTTACTGCATTTAGGATCAGCGATATACTTTCGTGTGTTTCTTTCATATCAACTGCATGCGCATGAGGAATAGATGGTCTTTTGTTGCCGTTATGGATCAGAACTGCTTTTAGACTTGATTTAGAAGAATCTATAAACAAACACTATTCTTCAGGGTTATGTGTAAATCCTAATTTTTCCATAACACTATTTGGATTAACACAAACACACATTTTATGGTGCATAGTAAAATCGAGGATGACTTCTGGTTACGATTCCTAAATATTGTAACTTTGGTTCCATTGGATAGTAAATTCCATTGTTGTAATCGAGAACCTAAAAGTTCAACATGTTCTTTGGACAAGTGAAGGTCTCGAACTAAATCATTCAATTCAGATTGTTGGATGAAATGGGGTGCTTTATCATCGCTTTCGGTAAAATAAGAATCGTCTGTTTCTGATACATCATTGGGTTCACTTTTATCGTCATACATTTACAAATCTTCCTCCTAATTTGGCGTGGTCCCGGAACTGGTAAATCTTCTCCATAAACAACCGGTTTTATTGCTGAGAGAATATCTGGATATTCAATTTTATGCTTGTTCTTCCTTGAAAACTCAGACACTTTTGCCATGCAGAAGTAACAGTCGTTAAAATGATTTGTTGGTTTGCGCTAAATCATCGGAACTGCAAACGGCATAGAAAAGCGTTTAGCATTTAACCAATTACAGGTTTGTCAGTATATGTGAGGAGCCCAGTCCCGATCTTGATCGCCAATAACACATCCAAAATACTTATGTTAACTTACTTTTGTCATCTTATTAATTGTCCTTTTCTGCGATTTAAAGGTAAACTGACCACATACGTAGCAAAAACTATCCTTGGGGTTAACACAACCACGTTTCTGGACTTTGGACATTTTTGTACTATCCCACACACTTAACTCGAAGATGTTCTTTACTAGTGTCAACTAACTTTATTCCATACACTTTCGCTTTTTGATGAAATACCACTATCCGTGGTAAACCAACACTGAGGGTGTGATTACCGGCGAGCTGCTTTTACAGCCATACTTGTAGCATTTTATAGAAAATTGAAAGGTCGAGAAACGACGGCGAAATTCTCGTATACCATCAGCCATCTAAAAATAGATGCGGCTCTGGAGAACGAAGAAATTTAATATATAGGTTTAAATGGGTAGTAAATAGTGTGTTATTCGTAGACATTAGACATCCCAGTGTTGCCAAATTATGCACAATTTTTAGGAAAAACGTTACTTTGATAACATTTCGCTACGATATATTACAAATGACTTTAAAATTTTTTTTATTAAAATACTTTTTTTTTTAAATCATAACTCAAAAATCTTACGTGTTAGGAAATTTTTATCATCATATTCATGTTCAGAGAGCCAAAAGTAACAAAAAATAAAATTTTGCATTCGAGTCGCAAATTGGTTGAAAACTAGTGTTATTATATTATCTTTTAGCAACTATGCCAAAACGATCCAAAACTGAAAACTCTTATAAAAAAAGTATTCCGAAAACGATGTTCAAAAAGCATTGGATTTAGTTTAAAATGGTATGAGTGAGCGAGAAGATTTGAGAACTTTTAATATTCCCAGAGTCACCATAAGTTACTATAAAAGTGAAACATTTCACAACAAGATAACGCATGGACCAGATCCATTTTTTCAAAGAATGAAGAGAAACAACTCTGAATTTTTTATTACCAAAATAGAGGATAACAACATAAAATCTTATCTGGATAAAAGATGAATTGAAGATGTTCTTTAAGGCCCAACAAGGATCTTTAATGATGACGAGACCTGTTTTTAATTTTGCCTCAAAAATAAAAAGGTTTTGGCTAGGGTATGTTCCAGAAATGTGTATAAAATTGAACATAACCCAAAGGTTAACTTATTAGTTATGTTCACATTTTCTGCAATAAGAAATATTTTACCTGCATGCAATTATTTTGTAGATTTATCTTTGTAATTTTATCTTGTATGCAGTTTTTAAGATGCTTCTTAATTTCTCCTAAAGTCATAGACTAAAATAGTGGGAGTTATTTTACTTATGATTTAATTTTGTGTTTACAATATACAAACACCTCTATCATTTACAAACATTAACCCGGCACTACATATGTGGGGTTTCACAAACCCCAGCTCCCAAATATCGCTCTTAAAAAAAATCAAACGCAGACTTATGCGCACGTCCACCCCAATAGCTTCCCATAAATGTCCCCAACATCGAAGTCAGGAGTTACTTCAGTACATTGTAGGCAGTGAGTGAAGTTACACGCGCCTGAAACGCTCTGGGGTGTGTCAAACCCCACCTATGTACTCGCGTTTGCATTTTTCACATTATAAGTAAGTTTTTATTTTTGACTTATTTGAATCTGCATATTCAATTGTTTAATTTTTTAGCTAAAATATCATGTCATACGAAGCAGAACAGAAAAAGCTTGAAGCTCTATGGGCTGAAATTGATGACGATGCCATCGAATCGGCAATCGATGACGATATTGACCATATCTCTGAAAGCGACCCCAACACCGACTCGAAGCAGGATATCGCAATAGAAGATGTAGTTTCTGACGGAGATTCAGACATGGAGACATTAAAAACAGAACTTCAGAATGAGACGGAAAATAAAAGCACTGACGGACCTCCAAGTAACGAAGAAATGTATCTCGGAAAAGACGGAACACAATGGAACAAACTTGCTTCAAATATTAAACGGGTTCGAACAAGATCAGAGAACATTATTACTCATTTGCCGGGTGTGAAGCATTATGCAAAAAATGCTAAACGTGCTTTAGATTGTTGGCAATTGTTTTTTGACCGACAAATGATCGAAAACATAGTGCACTGGACCAATCTCAAAATTTAACAAAAATCAATTGCATATCAAAATAAATGCATGGTGAAACCAACCAATGAATGTGAAATTAAAGCATTTATCGGACTTCTTTATTTAGCAGGTATGTTTCATTCTAATCGTCAGAATTTGAGAGACTTATGGTAAACAGATGGGACTGGTGTCGATATATTACGCAATACGATGTCTATAAATCGTTTTCAATTCCTGATGGTCTGTCTTCGGTTCGATAACATCGAGAATCGTAAAGACAGATTGGCGATTGACAAATTAGCTCCAGTTCGTGAAATTCTGGACAAATTTATTGAAAATTGTAAGCAGGACTACACTCCTTCTCAATATGTGACGATAGATGAGAAGTTGGAGTCTTTTCGTGGAAGATGTGCTTTCAAACAGTACATGCCCAACAAGCCCGCAAGGTATGGGATCAAAGTGCAAGCCCTAGTTGATGCCCGTTCGTACTACATTTTAAATTTGGAAGTGTATGCAGGAAAACAGCCAAAAGGTCCCTACAGTGTTAGTAATTCCCCAATAGATATAGTAGAGAAGCTAATACAACCTATTTCTGGTTCCAACCGAAATGTGACCTTTGACAACTGGTACTTCTTCTTCTTCGTCTAGCCATTCACGTACACATCTGATCATAAGCCTCTTCAAGTCTTCCTTTCCATTGTTTTTTATTGTACGCTACTTGTAGCCAATTTTTCCCGGCAGTCCTTTTCAGATCATCTGTCCATCTCATAGGAGGTCTGCCTCTGGGTCTTTTGTGTTGGTATGGTCTCTAGGTTACAATTGATCTGTGCCATTTGTTTAGATCGCTCCTAGCTACATGTCCAGCGTATTCCCATTTCAACTTCAATGATTTTTGCACCACATCGGTGACTTTGGTTTTCTGTCTTATCCATGTGTTTGTTTTCTTGTCCTTAAGTGATATACCTAGCATTGCTCTTACTGGTACAGTAGTTATGAATTAATGATAAAATTGCTGAACGAACATAAACTTACGTCAGTAGGCACGCTGAGTAAGAACAAACGATGCATCAGCACAATTTTCGACAGTCCAGAACAGAGAACAAATGACATCTTTATTTGGCTTTCAGAAAGATATTACACGTTTATCGTATGTGCCGAAAAAAAATAAAAACGTCCTACTGTTGTCCACCATGCACCATGATGGAGCTATTGATGAAGCGACTGGGGATAAAAATTTACCAGAAATAATAAGCTTTTACAACTTTACTAAAAGTGGAGTAGATGTAGTGGATGAACTGTCTGCATCATATAACGTATCTAGAAACTCACGCAGATAGCCTCTTACAATCGTGTTTTCTCTCTTGAATACAGCCGCCATAAATGCTTTGGTGATATACAGAGAAAACAATCAAGATTTCAAACTTGCCAGAAGATTGTTTATCAAAATGTTGGGCATTGAATTGATCCAGGACCACATATCTGAAAGAAAAAATAATCCAAGAATACCAAGGAGTATTCGTCAAAACATTGCACATTTTGGCCAAGATGCCCCTGCAGTGCCACCTGCCAAGATGCCAAAACTCATGGGAAGATCTTCAGTATGTCCAAGAAGCCGAGATCGGAAAACTAAATATTTCTGTTCAAACTGTGAATCATTACTGTGCCTGGAGCATGCTGTTATAAGTTGTCAAAATTGCATGAATTCAAATAGCGATAAATTTTTTTTACTTTCAATGTACAACCGGGCAGAGTTTTTCCTTGTATTATCTTACTATTAGATTTTCATTTACTATTGTATTTTTGATCATATGGTGTTTATATTTTTTGGTAAGATTGTTCAGTTAAGTTGTGGTTTTTGCTTATGGAGAATTGCCCATTATTAGTTTATTTTTAATTTCTTTTGAATAAAGCTGTTCTGATTATTTCTTTTTTGCTTAAATAGTCCCTAGATGATCACTTCAGACCATGAAATTAGAAAACATATAAAAAACTGCCAGAAAAAATTCTGATTTTCTTAGAAATTGGGGTTTGTCACACCCCACATATGTACTAATGACAGAAAAATCCACGTATGTGACGCCGGGTTAACTGACTCTACTTTTTCAATCTTATATCCAAGACGTAATAATTTAATTTTATCGAGTGCACTTCTCTCCAATATATGCTTTCGTCGCAGCAGTAAAAATAAATGTCTTATATTTTGTATTTGTCTAATAAAACGCTCCAAGAATACCAAATACTTCCCCCTCATACCTCCAACGGTATAGAACCTACAATCCGATGCGAATACCCCAATATATTATATTATACAGCCCGACGAGTGAGCCAAGATTGAATTTTCGTCAGAAAAACAACAAAAATAAACGCCACTTAGGTTTTTCTGAACGAGATTGTTTACATAGATTTTTGTGATCAGCATATATTGTCTGTGCTTCTCGTAATATAAACATAAGTTGGATGTAAATAGAATTTCAATAAATATATAAAATTGTTATAACTAATAAATAACGCTGAAGAGGTTGTGGCGTATAACTACAAAGTCAATCTCTGGTAATTAATGTATATATTTGTATAGATATATATATATATATATATATATATATATATATATATATATATATATATATATATATATATATATATATATATATATAAAGAAAAGGAAAAGAGAAGTCTTCGCTGACAACGCTGCAAAAACCAAAATTGTATACTAAATACTTTTAGATAGACTGACATTTTGATGTGTATTCTATCAGTAGTAGTATTTCATAAGAAAAAGAAAAAATAAAAGAAGAAGTGGTGTCGTTTGCAATGTCCAGAAATGACATTTTTCTCTTAACCTCACAACATCGAGTTAGAATCTATGGAGAAGCTATGAGCATATTAACGTGTATATTAAAAACGACGTCAGTAGGTGTGGCTAACGATCATACCAATATGGCTAAGGATCAAAGTCTGACTCAATAATATTAAAACTACCATACAAATATGACTAGTTATTCAGAAGATTTAATCATAATCTAAAAAAGTGCAATACATTTCTAATAAACTATAATTTATTTATCCCGCGGTAAACACTAAAAACACGACATAATTATACATAAAGATAAATTAATATAGTTAAATAACAAGTAGTATCTGAAAGAGATAATAATATAAATAGTATTTTAAAGGGTAAAATGAATATACGGTATGGAATAAAAGAAATACGTTCGTTTTACAACTTATATATTTGATTGCTACAAATTAACTGACACTTAAAAATTTAGTTCAATTAACAAAGTTAGAAAAGTTATTATTAAAAAAACAAAATTAAATATCTGCCGAATATCACAGTGGAAATACTGTGTAGAAATAAAAATAATTATGTTGCAGTAGTTAATAAGAAATTTCAAGATATTTAGAATGAAGATATTTGAGTATTCTTAAGAATAGCACGATCTACCTTACTTATAAGATTTTTTATGAATACTATTAATTTATTTTCTGAAGTACGGGCCATTACTTTGTTTAGATATTTGTATACTGACCTGTGGAACGTTATCCCTGAAGATTTTTTTTTAACATTAATTCTGCTACTACAACTACGTTGAGAACAAGAAACCATTATTATGCACTATCACAATATAATATTACAGTTTTTCTAAAAGTATTATAAAACTAAAAATATTCGAAAAACAACAAACGTAAACAATCATACACGGTCTGTCAAAACGATCATAACAATATGGCCGAAGTGAGGTCGTTTTTAGTCACGTGATGCCCTCTCCATAGATTCTAACTCGATGCCTCACAAATAAATAAATAAAAATGTCTAGAAATGACATTTTCTCTTAACCTCACAAATCACAGGTGGCCGGCATACGTGGCTTTTAAACTGTTTTTTAATTGTCCTTTTCTTTTGTATCAGTGTATATAATAATTTGTCGATTTGTTCTTTTATTATGGTGGTTTATTATATTTGCAGTGCGAGCATGACAATTATCTGGAAGGATAAAATTATTTCTGGTTCCAACTGTCCTACACTGGGAAACATGATCTTTTCTGATTCAGATTAATGTGTGACATAATTCTTGCATTGCAGTTCTTGCATCTTTAAAAGGATTCTCTTCTAATCTCTCCAAAAGCGTACTATCTTCATGAGCGGTAGATATTTTTGGTCGTTTAGATCTTTGCTTCCTTTCGAGAGTTTCTTGTTCTCTCCATCTTTTATGAATATTAAAAATTGTTTTTCTGCTTACGTTAAAATGGTTTGCTACGTCAGATAGTGACCAGTTATCTTCTAATTTCGTTACAATTCTTGCTTTTAGTTCTTTGCTAGCATGTGGAACCATTTTTTGAGGTTGAACAAAATAAGTTATCTGACAAATTTTAATAGTTGGCAGTGACAGTGACAGTATGTAAATAATAAGTATTTATCCTTCAAAATACACTGCTCAATTTTCTACAAAATACACTTTAAGAGTCGTATCAGTTTTTTTAGGAACCAGCTGTACATACATTATTGTAGCCATAAAACTAATTATATAAGTAGGTACTTATGGTCATAAAACTGGGTAGGTACCTTGGGTACGTCGAGTTTGATTTGGAAAAACCCATTTTAGAATATATTCGTCTAATTTAGTTGCGATATTCCGATCTAAGTTTAACAATGACTTCGATTAAAAGAATGTTTTTAAGTTTGGAAAAAAAATATCGGTGATAAAAACATCTAAAAAAAAAATAATTATAATATTTGAGTTTTGGCCGAAAAGTTTCAAATAGAAAAAACTGTTGCTATCAATACTATAGTGTACGGTTGGTTTTGTAAAGTGAGACATACTAACATTCTGGACCGATAATAAAAGAAACAGCTATAGAGCCGGCGAAAGAACTCAATTTGAATTTTAAAGCTTCCAAGGTTTGGCTTGACAAGTTTTGCTTATGACACAACATTAAATTTAGAACAATTTCTGGAGAAGCTGCAAATGTTAACCTTGACGACGTTTAGGAGTGACAAAGAATACTGCCAAATTTCTAAAGAAGCTATTTACCTAAACATATTTATATCGCTGAGGAGACTGGTCTGTATTATCGAGCCTTACCAAGTAAAATCTTTACATTTCGTAATGAAAAGTGCACTGGGGTAAATATGCTAAGGAAAGTTTTCATATTAATAAACTCTAAGTCGATTGCTACTACAACAAGAAGGCCTGGATAACTAGAGATATCATGACAGATTGGCTGCATAAATTTGACAGAAAAATGCAACGTCAAAAAAGAAAAATGCTTATATTCCTAGACAATGCAATATCCTATCCGGATGTTCAGTTATCTAACATATCAATAATATTTTTGCCACCTAATAGGACTGCACATTATCAACCGTTAGACCAAGGAATTATTAAAAACTTTAAATCCCCGTATAAAAAGTTTTTGAATAGAAGAATGTTTTCATCTATAGAATGTTCTTAATCAACGACTAAACTGGAAAAGTCCATAATGATTGCTAACGCCTTAATTTGGATTGTGTTAACATAAAGAGATATTTTAACCAAAGACATTAAAAAGTGTTTGGTTAATGCAGCTCTATTGATGGAAAATCCTGAAGTAAACTTAGCTAGTTGCGTTAGTGATTAAAAAAAAAAAACGAACAGATGTCCAATGTTTCCGACAATGAGAGTTGTGGTATTATCCCTAAAATATTACAATTCATAAAAAGATAAAGTTTAAAAGAAACGTGTAATACATTTCGCATTTGTTTATATAAAATATGTTTAATAATTCGAATCGAGGACATCAATAAAATAGCCTCGATTAGAATGTGTAAAGTCGGCAGAATTATGAATCGCAAATTTGTCGTAGGTTAAGTAAAACAAACTTGACCCACTAATGAACGACTTCTGACTGTTGCAAGGTCTATCATAAAAGAGACAACGACTTTTATCTTAAGGGCAGAACTAAATTAACGTCAAGATAGCAACTTGATATAACGCGTATCATTAATTATGAAGTAGTCTCAGCAACGTCAACTAAGTACTGAATATAATTAAAATAAGTAATGTTAAGAAAATAGTGTAAGTTGTGTTCTAAATAAATGGTCATCAAATATAACAACCCCAGCATTTACCATAGAGTGACGATGAACTAACCCTTACTACTACTGTAAGTAATTTAAATAATGCTTACCTAAAATTAAGAGACTTAAAATTTTTTTAGTAAATATTAAACATTTTAAAAAACATTTACCAAAACAACAAAGTGGAAGTCAGAATAGATGGATAACTTATAGAACCTATAGAACCAACTTACTAGAAGCTAGAACGCTAAGAAATCAGAGGATAAGTTTAGCAGAAGAACCACAGGGTTTTCGTCGTGGAAGATCGTGTACAGATGCAATATTTGTTATAATACAAATTGCTGAGAAATCACTAAATCATAATAGACCATCATTTCTTTTTCTAATTGACCTAAAGAAAGCGTTTGAAAGACTAAGACTCAAAGATGTAATCCATCTTCTGTATATTAAAGAAGTTCTCCTAAATAATATAAACATTCAAAAACATCTACCAAAACAACAAAATAGAAGTCAGAATAAATAGACAACTTACAGAATTTATAGAAATAGGCAGCGGAATAAGACAAAGAAATTAACTGAGCCCCACGCTCTTCAATTTGATCATGGATGAAAGTATCAAAGGTTTTAACTAAGGATGAGGATACAGAATGGGAAACAAAGAAACAAAAATACTCTGTTACGCAGACTACGCAATATTGATAGCCCAAGATGAAAATAGTCTGCAAAGACTAGTCCACAGAGTTAAAATAAGAGAAAAAGAATTTAATATGACAATCTCATCTCAGAAAACTAAAACAATAGTAGTCAGCAAAGAACCAACGAGATGTAAATAGAAATTGATGGCATTAGTATTGAACAAGTAATGGAAATAAAATATCTGGCAGTTACACTGTCTAGTTATGAAGACCTCGACAAAGAAGTGAGATATTATGTACAAAAAGCAAATAGACTGGTAGGATGCCTTAATAACACTATATGGCGAAACAGACACATTGACACTGAGTCAAAAATTAATAAAGCCAGTGTAAGACCAATAATGACATACGCCTCAGAAACAAGACCCGACACAGTCACAAAGCAAAGGCTACTGAAAACGGCAGAGATGAGAGTACTGAGAAGAATTACAGAAAATACGCTGAGAGATCGAAAGAGAAGTGAAGACATGTGAAGAAAATGTAATGTACAGTGTATAAATGAATGGACACTGTAACATTTCTAAATTCTCTTATATATATTGAAATCCCCTCGTATATGTATTAAAACACTGAAGAGTAATTTCGGTGTATTTCTGTTTTCTTTCGTATAAGTTAAAACACCGAATCTTTCAATTTCCTTTTTGCGTCGTCGAATTGATGTAAACCATTTTAGAGTTTGTTTATTATTTTACAGATGATTATTTCCTCGGTATTCTTTTATTGTTAAGACGCTCGATACTGCGTTTTAAATCAATATTCCCGTTTAGTGTTTTGGTTATACCAAGTTAAGCGAAGGATTTTTAAGAATTTATTCACTCGCTGAGGCGTTGTTAGAGACAACTGCTTCCAGCGTTTAGTCCGAATTTTCTTCAGATTCGTAAATGTTTTTTATTTGTTTCTTTGTTATGGAAAATGTGTAGCAGTGTAAAGTTACCTGTAAGATTCAATGTGTAGTTGCAATCTAATTCTGCCTGTTCCTGTTGTTTAAGAAGCCCAGTCCAAAGTTTGTTTTCCAAACTTTCAACCTCAAGTTTGTATTTGTCCTAAAAAGCCGCCGAAGAGATGGATTTAACCGTGTGGCAGAGAAGGTAACCCCATAAACCTTTTAAAGTGCAATTTAGTGCAATCAAGGTAACTTTTTTGTGTTTGAATTTCAAAGTAAAAATAGACGTTTTTTAATAATAATAATTGCTTTTAATAAAATTTAAGAATTTGTAATAATTAAAAATATATGTCTTGAGGCGTGGTTAGCTGTCATTTTAATTGTTCTGTTTTAAACTTAATGTTGACATGTGACAGCTCGTTATATTATTTTTGACATTAATTTGTTTTGGTTTTTTTAAAGAAAGTCCTCTCAAGTCAATAGTTTAATTTTAAAGATATTTCTTTATTTGTAACAATTTTTTTGTTAGTTTTGTAGCACCTTCCACTTGTAAACAGAGCTTGTAAGACAACAATAAATGTTTGATTTATTTCTCTGAACCATTTTTTATTTATTTAGAACAAAAGTTTATAACCCCTTTTTTGAGTTTCATTTAAAAAGATATATTTTGCATTTTTAATAATTATTTCAATAGTTACATCTCGTTTTTGTAATCGTTATAATTTGTCATCTCGAAGCGGCGTCCTTATTTTAAATAGCTAGAGGTCTTTCCTCTTGTTTTGTTTGTCAATTTGTCCCAGGAGATTCATGTAATGTTTGATTCAATTCATGATTGTTTCATTTTTTAGTTACCCCAATCTAACCTCCTTGCCATTCACCTATTCACGACCCAGCTACAAATAAACTCTGAGTGCCGTTCGCAATAATTTTGGTTTATTTTGCTTGCCCTATCTCTATTTCAATAACTACTGTCACCAATTTTCAACCCCCCATAGTAATACCCTATGGTAGGCAAAAAAATAATGGAATAACCACATAAGTAGAATGGTGAAGACCCGTGTCGTCAAAAGAGCAAGATAAGTAACCAATCGGCAGAACAATATCGGACGACCACGCAAAAGATGGAGCGAAAACTTCCATAAAGGTATTAATCCGCCAACGAACAAGCAGAATTGCTTATACGTAAAAGAAGAAGAAATAGAAAGTTATATTTTAAATATAAAGGTGATGAAAAGTGATTAACTTTATTATCAAACAAATAAAAAAACGGCTGCTACAGTAAACGTAGTCTAAGGCTTCTGTCGCTGTTTCGATTGATCTGGATGGTCTTCTTTAGTACCGGGGCAATTGGTATCCATTATATGCGTCTCGAAATCTGTTTGGTTATTTTGACTATTTTAAAAATTGTACTAAAAATATAACAATATTCAAGCATTCAACAACTTTTTGGCTATATTTTTCGCAAAATTTTTAAAACAATCTTGTTTGAAAACGAACCGGGGTGGAACTTGAAACGACAAACAGCATTTACAATATAATGATTTACATTTAAAAATATAATAGCCTTTAAAAATGATATTTTGTAGAATTAAGTGTACCTTAATTCCATATAAATATAATAATTTATTTTCTATTTTGTTGTATTGGCTTGACTTGAGATACCAAAAAAATATTATTAATGACTATCCAGTTAAGCACTTTTAGTAAATATAAACAATATAGGGATCAGTATGCTGAAGAAGTAAAGGTAAAATCAAGGTTCTACGTGGAAGATTTTAAAATTCTGTTCCTATAAAGACATTACCTAAAGAAATCGAATAATTTTAAACAAAGTCTAATAAATTTTATAACTTTTTTAACAGCATAAACATATTTATGGTTTATCTGATTTCTTTGTTCAAACGTAGATACCTTTTCGTTTACGTAAATAAAACTTAAATTGAATTTTCCTGCAAAAAAAGAAAGACAAAAAATAAACGTCACTTACATTTTCCTGAATCATGGCTAGTGTTTGTCTGGATTGGTCGTGATGAGCATTCATGATAAGACGTCGCATACTCTCTCGGATCCTCGGTTGGAAGTGGGAATCTCTGGCGCTGTTATCCAGAAGAACCGCCGAACCGGATAAACCGAATATAAAACTGAGCACTTGGGTGCCGATGTACTGGAACAAAGATAAAAATTTTATTTGGATTTGATCATCCTTTAATGGTTAGGTCGTAAATCAACTGCGCGAAATGTGTGAGAGTGAATGTGTTAGAGAACGTACAGAGTGAAATAAATACATTTGATACAGTAATTAAAAATTCACAAATATAACTGTTTTGGAACAATTAAATTTACTATTTTTTGTTTCAAGTTGTAAAAAAGATAACTGTTTTTATATGCATCAAGTTATACTAAAACACCTATCATATTTAATTCGTTCTTATTTACTTGGTAAAAAGGACTATTAATTATAAAAACTTTTTTATCATTTAATCATATTCTGTTCTTTTTTAATGATAATTATCACTATAGATAAATTTATGGTTTTTCTTTTCCTTGTAGTTCTCTGTGAAACATACATATCCAGTCAAACTAATTTTAATTAAGTTTAAGCTAATATAATATAATTAGAATTTTAAATGTAATTAATAAAGATTTTAACGTTTGCCTCTGGTTGTGTTTCAAAAAAGTTCTTGTTTTTAAATTCTCTAGTTGTTTTTAATTGGCTAACTTTTTGATAAAGTGTATATATTTTAAATATTTAGTTTAATTATTCTCTAATTCGACATTTACATTTTTAAAATGGACAGAATGGTACGTACAGTAGCTGACAAAGTTGGCAGATGTCTTAATAAGTGGTGAATGTAGAAACAACTCAACGCAACAGAACTTTTTTTTTAATGAGAGTTACCCCGATCGCTTTATATCGAGGACTTATTTGAGGAAGCTTTTTTGGAAATTTGAAGAAAGAGGTAGTGTTCAAGATGTCGAGCGATCTGGTCGACCAACAATAGTGACGACAAAAAAGTTGACATTAGATTAGATTATGTGAGGTCATTAAGGCCATGCGGCCTCACCGCACTTCGACCTATAGAGATCTTTTGTGCGATAGTGTACCACTTTCAATGCTTTGGGTAGCAATGGAAAAACAAGGAATAAGCAAAAAAATATACAAGCAGTACAACAGCTCTACAAAAATATGACGGCAAACATTAAAACTGGAAATAGATTAACTAGAGAAATTCCTATAAGTAAGGGCCTAAAGCAAGGCTGCTGCATAGCACCTACACTCTTCAAAATATATCTAAATGAGGCACTCTCAGTGTGGAGAAGAAAGTGCTGCAATATGAGCATCCTAATCGGAGATGATAGATTGTACACAATACACTTCGCTGACGACCAAGCCATTCTAGCTGAAGACGAGAGTGATGTAGGCTACATGCTTAGAAAACTGGAAGATGAGTATACCAAATGGGGCCTCACAATTAATATACAAAAAACTGAGTACTTAGTTGTAGGAGAAAAACCAGAGAGCCTACAAATCGAAACGGGAACTATAAAACCAAAAGACAATTTTAAATACTTGGGAGTCAAAATAACATCAAAAGCAGGAAGTAGCAAAGAAATGCACTCCAGGATTGGCCAGGCAAGATCAGCCACCAGACAGCTACATGGACTACTATGGAATAAAAAAATAACAAAAGAAAATAAAAGAAGAATTTACAAAACAATAATAGAAAGTATTGGGCTGTACGGCGCCGAACTCTGGGAAATAAACCAAAGAAACAAATCAAAAATTAAGGCCATGGAAATGAACTACTGGAGACGATGTTGCCAGCTCACTAGACTTGATAGGGTGAGAAACGAAGATATTCGGAGAGAAATGGAAATCGATCTAGACATAATGGACTTAACTGGTATGGACACCTTCAGAGAATGCCTGAAAATAGATGGCCAAAAAAAAAGAAGAATGGACTCCGCCAACTAGAAGAAAACGAGGTAGACCAAGACGATCCTGGAGAGACGATGTCGACGATGCAATGACCGCCAGAGATCTAAAAACTGAAGATTGCTTCGACAGAAAACGCTGGAAATTAGGATGCTAGAAGTGGCGCCAGCTGTAGAAGACTCGCTTGTTTATATATATATATATATATATATATATATATATATATATATATATATATATATATATATATATATATATATATATATATTGTAATAATGAATATGGACACTAAAATATTTTTTTGGTTCATACAACAACAAAATAAATACAAATTTTAAAGGGCACCCATTTCTGTCTACGTACGTGATGTTTATTGTTATCAAATAAATAGACAGGAACTATATTATAAAATGCACCGAATTTTTTTACCAAATATCTGAAATAACAAATTTCTAAAAGTATATATGAGTCACTCTAACAAAGAACACTATATACGTCGGAACAAAACAAAGTTTCTGTTGACAAACGTCCGAATTTGTAACCGAAAACCTCCCATCCTCTTAGCAAGTAATAAAACGGGAGAGCTCAGTTTACCTCTATTGTTAGGCCTCAATCTGCGTAATAGGCCCTTTATTTACACAACCAGTGATTTTGTCCGTCTGACTAATAGCTGCAGTGCTGATATCATTGTTTTATTGTCCTTCCAGACAGAGGCCATTAAGCTACAATTAACCAACTTAACAAAAACTTGATTTGCATTCCCATTTCCAATGCTGCAGAGACCAGCACGACAGAAAAGTTTAAATTTTAAACTTGAAAACAGTTATCAAAAGTTAAGTTCTGTCGAGCATACTAGTTAACGAAATGCTAAAATAGAATTAGAATTTTCCAAGAAGTTAAAAGTTTAATAAAATCCTAGGTAGACATTTAGACTGCTAAATAGAAGTTTGTACTTTCTAGTTATTTGGTAAGGCTATTTATTTAAGTACCCAAAAGTCAAAGTGCTAATAGCTGATAATTTTGGATCTCTGCCGATGTTTTCAGTAATTATTACAGAATATAATGTAACTAAAATAGAACATACAGTGGGGTACATTTAGGCAATAAGTATTTTTGCTAAATTTTGTTATACTACAGCAAAGAAATAATGAAATAAGTCATATGCACGATATTGTAAGTTATCGCACATTTTAGCTGTCTTTATGATTGCGTTGCGTAGCGAAGAAGCGTATCAGTGGCGGAGAATTTATTTTTTATTTAGATATTAGATTAGAATAATATATTATAATATATTATAATATATAATATATTAATTTAATCCGAAATATTTTCGGTCTTATTTAGGAATTCCATCTTTTTAGTTTTTGGTATTGTTCTGTCAGTATATTCCCTCCTTATTCTTTATTTCTTTTGTTTGAATTTCTTTTGTTTTGTTTAGTTATTTCTTTATTTTTTTTTTGTTTAAATTCCTTTTGTTTTTGTTTAGTTTCTGGTAAAATTTTCTCCTTTGGCCTACTTAGATCTTATAGTTCTTGAAGTTCTTTGTTCATAGTTTTGCTTTTATTTCTGCGGTAGATTTTCTTTTCTTCCTTGCTTGGTTACTTATATTCCTTCTCTGCTTGTCGGGTTCTATACCCCTGTTGCATCATTAAATATGCTCTGTTTTTCCTCCCTATTATAATCTGATATTCTTTGTTCACCTTTCATACCTAGTAATATTTCAGCTATTTCTTTCATGATGTTTCTGTACCTTTCCCACTCTTCATTTATGTTTTCATGTTTTAGTCTGTTTTCTAGTTTGACGTTTATATTTTGTTCATATTGTTTATTTTTGTTTGTATTTTTAAGTCCTTCTACATTGTGTAGTTCATGTTTAGAACCCATTTTCTTTTTTAAATGTTTAAAGTTCTAGCCCTTGCCCTACTATCGATCCAGTAGTGATCAGAACCCGTATCCTCTTTTGATGTGGTTATTATATTGGATTGGTGTCTTGAGTCTACAATAGAATGATCTTTTATATTTACTGTAAGTCGGTCTGGTGATTTCCACGTGCCTATGTGTATACTTTTTTGAGCGAAGTTAAAATTGTACCATGAATTAAAAAAAAAACTATTATGAAAAAGAAGTCACTTTTAAAATCAGAGCTTCAAAAATATTTGAAATTCTTAAGCATTTATCAAGCATATTTCTCAAGCACCAAATTTTTTCATTTTGTTGGGCTGTGTTATTATTCCTGTTTCATACCATGCAAGTTAAAGGTTTACTTTGTATTCCAGTTCTTCCTTTGACGGAATTTTTAGTTTTTTATTGACGCTTATAAAATGAATGTATTTGCTTCACTGTGCAGTTGCGGCAGTTTGCTGATTCAGCTGTTGATTCATGTATTGTGTCTTTATTGTGCTGTATAAACAGATTTCGACATAATGTCAGGACATTGATAAATTTCATTATTAAATAGACTTCTTGGTTAATATTAACAATATTATTCATATCATGCATGACTTGAGGTATAACTTCTTTCAAATAAACAGGTTTTGGCATGTTTTTAAAAGACAATATGTACATACCAAACAAGCATCTGCGGTTGCTAGCATTCTTTCTACTGCCAGACTCAATAATTTAATATCGTTTTGAAATAAAAAGAATATACTAATTTGAGTATTTGACATCTTTAGGCATATAGTCGACTTACGCACATTTTCTCGGTCTACGCAATATTAATGTGGATGAAAACTTATTTTATAAACTGGATCTAGTGTATTGTTTTTACTATTATAAGCAGAAATATTTTTTGTATTGTTACAATGTAAAGTGTCCAGCAAGGAAACATATTTCTTTACGCGCCATTAATGATCGAATTCAAAATGATACACGTGATTTCGCCTACTTTTCACTACTTACGATGCCTAATTTGTGATTTATAGTTTCATTTAATATTTGCTAAAGTTTAAAGTTTGGCGAAGTTAATCGAGTAAAGCTATAGAAATCTTTTAGTAAGATTAAGTATATTTTAAGTTTATTTAATAATATTATTTTAAAAATATTTAGTCAGTATGTAAAACTCCAGCGATGTAGTGATGTTAATATTTATGTTTGTTTCATCCAATTATTATTTCAAAACATAACGCAATAAAAAAATTAAGAGAAATCGTGGTCGCAGAAAGACGTCATGTATGCTAAGATTGAGAGAATGATTTTGCTGTATCACAAATGAATTCTGTGTGTCAGCGATAATTGGCATAAAACACCTGAAAATAAAGTAAAATATAAAATGCTTAAAATACCGGCACCACTAACTTTTAAACTGCTAAAATATTTTCATTGAATAAGTACATATTGAGAATTAATAACAATACCCTTCTCTTTGATATCTAAAAGTTAGACAGATATTATCTGGTTTGCATAGTTCACACAATTTCACAGATTTAAAGGAAAATAATAATTTCATAACAGCCAGCAGTGAGATTGCAAATATTTTTGGGAGAATCTATTACGGCCAATTATCGAATCAACAATAGGCAGCCAATTTCCTTAAAGCCAAAGTCTTCGCCGAACAAAACCCCATTTATCCGTTTGTAGTTCAAAATAAATCCTTAACCCTCCGTTAGTCCCCAGGAGAAACTGAGCATCAAGAGTCGCTACGGTGTCTGAGACCGACAATTCAAAAAAATAGTTATTGTTATAAAATAATTCATACAAATATTTTATATTGTGTATAGGAATGACTGAAAAACAGTTTTGAAAATATTTTATTGAAAAACAACAGATACAAAATGAAAAACACTAGTATAACAAAACAATATATTGTTAATTGTAATACAAAATTAAATTTAAAAAAAAGTTCTTCAAATGTTTAAAATGGAAAAACAGTTCGTAATTTTTAGTTAAGAGGAATATAGATTAACTAAAAAAAATCATGAATATGTTGCTTGTGTGAGTCCATTTCAAAAGGTAAAAGAAATAATAAATTAGACTTACTCACAATCAATTTAATTTAACTATCCAGACGACCGGTTTTGCTTTCTACAAAATGCAAAGCATCTTCAGGTCTCGATACAAAGTTAAATAAATGCTGAAATAATAAACCCATATTAGGGTGTTGTCTAATAAAGATAAACAAAGATATATAATATAAATTACAGTAATTATGCCAATATTACATGTCTGTGGTTTTTCAAAATGAATAAAATGTTTAAGCAGACAAGGCAAGCCCCACAAATTGGTAAAATAGTCTATTAAACTGTAATAAATTAATAAATGAACAAATAAATAAAACATTACTTACATGCCGGTACTCTATTAATTGATGGTTGAAATAACATGGTTCAAACTATCTTGTATTGGAGAACTCAAGTCAACTATTGTCATTGTTTAACGGTAAACGGGGAAGTTCTTGAGGAGACAGATTTTATCCAATGAAGTAGAGATAGGTGTAATGTGATTGTTTGTTTGATAAAAGTAATGTTCTATACCATTTAGTTATTTAAAAGTTATTTATATTTATTCTAGAGATATATTTATGAAATGTGTGTTATTTATTGAGATTTTATTTTATGAAGGTGACAGATGTAAGACAATGAATGAGATTAGATGTACAAATTGTGTGGGTGTGCAATTCTTTCAACAAAAAAAATAACTGAGGTTTTAAACAAAAATATAAAGTAAGTATTTCACTTGATTTAGTAATTGAGACATTTTATGTTGTAGCGTCATTCAGGCAAAGCTGACATATTCCATGAATATGTTCAAGGCACATAAATTTTTTGCATTTAATGCATGAAAAGCGAGTACACCTGTTCTTTTTGGTAGTACAAAATGCACAACGACCCTTTGTTTGATTTCTATCTGGAATTGCAGAAGCTACATCTGTGATGCAGCAAATTTCGCGAATTCGGCATCTAAGGCTAACTGGTAGATTTGTAGTAGTAACTCGACTTTTTAAATAGGGATGTATAAGCTCATTTGCAAGGTTTCTTAGAAAATCACGTCGTTTCACGTTTTTCTCATTCTTACCATTTGCATTGAAGATAACCATTGAATTAATGCCAGATATATTTAATATGGTATAGAATATAACCATTGGCCAACGCTTTGTGCTTCTTGAACAGTTGTAGTTAGCACTGAGCTGGTCTACCATGTCGACTCCTATTTTTGTTGAATTGTATAGGGCGATAATTTCTGGTTTATTTTGATTGCCGCTACTATAAACAATTGCATCATCATGATGCAGTGAGGATACAAGCAATACATTTTAATTTTTTTTTAAGAATATAAGAAACTAGTGTAATATGCTGATTAAAACCAAACATACTTAAATTTATAGGATGCTTTGGTTTTGTAAATTTAAACGGCAATTCTGTTTTATTCTTTCTAATGGTTCCCACTACTGTAATTTTCCTCTCGTATAACTTGTTCACCAACTCGATACTTATAAACCAATTATCAATTGTTAGATTTCGGCCTAAATCATAAATAGGTTCATTATTCATCATCAGGTAAATTAATCCATCACGATACTTTTCACCTACTACAGTGATAGATGCCTCAGTTACCAGTTTTACGCAACGCTTAACTGCTTGAGTATGGCAAGGAAATTTTGAAAATTCTATTTTAATTGAACATATGTTTGACAACGTATCCACAAGAATTGAGTCGGTAATGTCTCCTAGTAAGGGAGGTGAAGTTACTAGTAAATCGGTACAGTGTATCATTTCAATGAAGTCTATTGCATTGAAATTTAGTTTCGGAACTTTAAACACCTTACTTACCTTATCACGTGATTCCTTTCTTGCTTTTATGATACGTCTTAGAGCTAATTCTTTGACGAAACCTCTGTTGTCTGTAATCATAGTAAGCAAAAGATTTTCCGGGTGAGCAAAAAATGCATTACGTTCTATTACTGGATCAACAACTATTTTTACTTAATCTGATAAACATCTGGAGTATTGAATTAATTTAAAAAGATGTTTGGGACCCATTTCACACGAAGGTTGCTCTTTGATGTGGTACCATACGGACTTTTATGATATAATCAACTAATGTGTGGAGTTCTTCAGATAGGTCAATGGTTCCAATGTAAAGGCGTAATATGCGGTTGGCCGTTGTAAGCCAGCGAGAATGTAACATATTGCTAGGCTGCCTGTTAGCGAGTCGCTACACACACCCAATGATACAGCCTGACACATTTCGTACATGTATTTTGGATCGGTGCTTAAACATTTTATCACATCTTCTTTTTGAGAAAAAATGTTACCCGAGACAGGGATGAACGCTTTAACATAGAGATGGTCGCAAGTTTTTAGTGAGGTCCGCTGGTTCGACCATCCAATACACTAAATAAATGTCTTAGAGGCAATTCGTTTGCGTGTAGTAGGCAAATAAACCATTGCAGAGGCCTTTGCAGACGTAAGTCCATAAATCAAATTGCTCCAGACTTCCATCCAGTATTCGTACTAGTTTCGTCATATCCTATACATTTCAGAATAGTTTTATCTTTTCTCCCATCTTACTTTCTAGAAGTAAATAGAAATAAATACTTTCTAGAGCGCTTCGGTGTACATTACTTTGTAGATGTTGCCTTGCTTTATTTCGTGCTCGACGTATCTTACTCTTATCTATAACCAAACAGTTCTCTTCGGAGGACACTAGACCGACATCTTGTAACACTGCAGTAGCAATAGCAGCCGCGGATCGGTTTGAAACTCCATATCTATCGCAGATTCTTGCGAGTTTTGGGAGACGTACTGTATTATAGGTTTTATTAGACTCCAAAGTTTATGTTGAAGGTAGAGGTTCCGTATCAACGTCAACAATATAGTTATCAACATGTGCTTCTGAAACATTCTTACTCATTTTAGACATCTTTCTTTTTTTGCAACGACTTCTATCATTGAGTTCGATTTCTTTATGATGTTTCATTTGTCGATCCAATGCGCGCTGTAATTGATGGGTAGTATTTTTATCGACACCTGTTATCATCATTTTTCTTTCTTCCCTCTGATTTAATAGAAAAAGCCGCTCGATAATAGGTACTTTATGATTCTTAGGACATTTGGAAGAATCTAAAGTCAAGCATTTACACGATACAATGTCAAAAAGTCTTGCCATGGAAGTTTCTCGGAAAGCGCCCACTTTTTCTCTGTATGCATCAGACCTTTTTCTTTTTGGATATCAAATTAATTTAATATATTGATCATAATACCTATTAAGAAGGTCCTTAATGCGTTTTGAGCTTACAGTTGGAATTGAAGCCAAAGCCCAGACCTTTTCGATGCGTTGGCAAACTACAGTGTGAACTTTGGTTATAGGCGGCTATTTTCCAGAGTTTTGTTCTTGTAAATCATATCGCACATATAGTATATAACTTATAATGTCACTAACAGTAGGCAAAACACTTGAAGATGGTTCAGAAGGTATTCCAAATATAGGACAGCGCACTTTACTTCGAATTTTTAAAAGTGTAAAACTCATTTTACTAACCCACTTATATCTTTTTCAGTTCAATTAACTTATTAGTTATTAAACGTTATATAGGCAATAATGCCGTACATAACACGAAGCAGTTTCAATTATGCAAAATCCGACAACAAATCATACAAAAAAAATTGTGGTCTGCCGACCTGTCGAGACAAAACTGTACTGCGATTTCTACGAAATTAGCTGAAAGGTCAGTCTAGCAATCTCGCTTGCGCATGCGTGAAACTAGTAACAACAGCTCATCAGTAGCGTAACACGCATTAATTTTCTTTAAAATTAAAAATTTAAATGAATACAACTTTGTTTTATTTTGTAAAACTAATTCGACAGTCAGGGGGAAAATTTCCATTTATGGGAAATTTCAAGTCCCGGTAGAGAGCTAAAACATATATATGTGATATAATTTTTATTATCTTTATACTGTTTCTAATAGTCTAATGCAACTTGCGATTTATACCCATACTTGTTTTGTTCGATTTGAAAAATTCGACCCTCCCTACGTGTATAATGATATGCACTCATGTTATATTAACTATTTAAAATTATATTTTTGAGGTACTAAAAGGATGTTGAAAAGTGACTGATATCTATATCGTTAGAAGATGTCCTCTTTGGAATTAAAACCAGCATTTTCACACAATCCAATAAATAGTGACAAGTATCAGGGAGATTCTTGTAACCGACGGCCAACTCTGTATTTTTTAATGCTTATGCCATTAATATAAAAACAACAAAACGTTCTTTTATGCTTTTAAATTTAAGGATAAAGTTAACCCAGATTACTTTAAGTTCTCAATTCCCTAATATTTTAGCACTGTTTTTACTGTATAAATTCTTGTTTAAAGGATCAAATAAATCAAATTCTTTACTACGAATAAATAAAGCATGTGTGTATGTTGTGATAGATTATATTCTTTGTGAATGTCAATAATATATATTTTTGTTGTATTAATGACTTAGTACTCTTAATTAAATTTTACTTTGACTACTGCATACGTGTCTCTATAATTGCAATAGTTAACAAAATTAAATAGAATAGACAAAGGCCGTCCAATTAGCGCCGAATCACAGATTTTGTATCACACCGGCGAACAAAACGCAAAGCTGTAAAACACCTTCAAAATGTCGACAAAGCAAAATTTACCAGAATGAATTCATGTGATTTATTGTAAAATCCCTTTTCAAACAGTATTAAACAGAACAATAAATTTGATCAAAATCAATACAGTCGAATTGCACCTGATATAACTCCGAATAGCAGAGAACTGGCAGAAAAAGAGCCAAACGTGTCATTCTAAATAATTTAAACTTCATTAGGACTTTCAGAAATATAAATTAATGGTTTTCTTTGTTTGATTTCATTGCGACAGTTGCTTTTCTGGATTACTAGAGCTTAAAGGTTTTTTTTTTAAATTAACTGGTTAGCAAATTCAGAAAAAATATACGTTTTCAAAAAGACGCAGTAAGTGTAAGAGAAATATACATAGTTAAATATCCACCCAAGGAATATACTGAGAATTAAAATATAGTATGATATATATGACCCAACTCCACATCACTTAAAGCATGCTTGTATAGGTAGCAACAAATCTTCAAATATTGTTTTTCGTCAGTAGTAAGATAACTGTTTACATACATCGATTGTTACGACTATTAATTGATATAATACTACCAACAGTATATAGTTTTGTTAAAAAATTATATGAGTATAGTTAGGTTGATTGACTTTTAATTAAATTGATTGAGCAAAATAATTAATTTTTTTGAAAACAGCATTACAAAACGTTCGCCAGTTTTTCTCAATACGTTAAAAAGATAATTTTGACTACAAAGCCAGTAAACGTAAATCTTAAAGCATGTTGTGATATATTTTGTACAACAATTATTGAGATTTAGTCAAGAAATATCATGTAATACCGGAGCCACGAAATTATACAAAATGTCTTATCGAGACGATATTGTACTAGAACAGATGAAGCATTTTAGGGTGCGTTACCCGTCAATGACTTTTAGAGATTCTAAAAAAGTGTGCTAAGAGTTACGTCTTTCCAGAACTCTAGAAAAGACCCCACATATTCTTACTCCTCAAGCTGTGGAAATCACCAACAGAGCAAAAAACTTATAGAAATAATTGGTCACTGAAGCTATATGCGTAGACTTCTTTGTAGCCTCTGACATTAATTTTAAGTGAAGAAGATATTGTTTTAATATTAAAAATATTGAAAAGCATTAAATTGTAGCTAATAATGATAAAGATTTACGTGGGTATAATGTTTAATTATTAATAGCCTATATGTTTCATATAAGATTTCTGTCTTTTTTTAATAAAATTCTTTATCTATATAGGCACCTTTTTCTTCTATTTTTGTTGTCTATAAATCCCAGCTTTGCCAATGTTTACTTTGCTCCCTCCAGTAGCTGAAGTTACCGCGCACAATACCATCTGTAGCCCACACACCTTCTGTATCTTCGTGGTAATATTTAAAAGTTCCTGATAAATAAAGCAAACCAATAAATAACCAAAGTTTGGTTTTGACGGTGTAATTAGTAAAGTAAGCTATTGATCCGAAGCATGTACTAATAGACTACAAACCGATGGAACATTTTTAAAGGGTAATTTGACCCAGCATGTATAATATATAAATCAATACTACAATATATAATATTACAATATGTATATGTAATTAATAACAAGTTTAGAAACTATGCCGTCAATTTTTATCGGTAAAGGTGGCTTTACTGGTAAGGTAAACGTACCACTTAAAGCGGGGTGGAGGGGGGGGGGGAGCATAACTTGATCAAAAATTTTTGTACGGCATTTTTAACTTAGTTAAGAAACCAGAAAAGAAATGGCTAGCAACCGTCTTAAATTACCATTCTACACACCAATTAGATATAAACTTAACCTGTTACAAGCCCTCTTCCTTAGAGTACACACGTTTACACACCCGCTTTACAAAGAAGAATCCCTCAATCTGCTAAGTCCATTCTCATACATAACTCCTATGCCGCATCCATAAATTTCTATATTCCAAAAGCTATGTACAGTCCATTCCTGAAAAATCCAACGGGCTAACATTAGCGTCCATTTCTAATAAAATACAGATGAATAATTCCCCTTTCACCCCTGAACAAATCACAAGATATGTTTCGCTCTCGTACTTTCCACAGATCACGAACAAGCTAACCAAACTTTTTAAAAACTTACCTGTTAAGCCTTGAAAACCACCAGAACCTTAGGAAAGTTATTTTCAAAGACAAAAACTCCATTCGCGGCCCTAAATAAAAGAACCGACATCGACAACCTGAGCCAGATATATTACTCTCTCATCATACAGAACAAATAAAAAAACCCCATACAAGATCTTTATATCCCTATTCTTCTTCCCTTTTTTTCTTTTGTTCTCTAACTAATATTCCAAATTAGTCCATTTTCCATGGAATATAATATATTAAATAAAAAAAGAGGAAAAGAAAATAATTCTTTTTAAAAAAAGGTCGGTCACTTTTCTTTTACGAATTCCCTCGATAATCGTACCTCACTGCATTCCAAATAAACACATGTACGAAAGCAAGCCACGTGTGAAATTATGACATTCAACAACGAATTGAAAAACAACAGAAAGTATTCTAGTGTGGTTTGACCCTTGAAAAATATTTAACTAACATCCAAATGAAGCTATGGGTTAAAATAAAAAAAAATCACCAAAAAATAAAATAAATGAACAATAGTGCTCTTATACAGTTTTTCTTGTGTTTTTTTTTCTCGTTTAGTTAGTTAAGTTTTAATATCATTTCTATTTGTAAATAACTCATGATGCTTTAAAAAAAATAAAAGCGAAACGTTTTCTATTAAATTAATGAAATATTTGACGACTTTCATTTGCCAATTATTGACCGATCAAACCTCTGAAATTCAACCATAGAATATATTTTAAATTTAATTAACGGTCGTACTTTTTGCAATATATATGTATATATATATATATATATATATATATATATATATATATATATATATATATATATATATATATATATATATATATATATATATATATATATATATATAAGAGTAAGAAAAAAGAAGTACTTGTGACTCGTTTGGAAAAAATATATAAATGTTTTTGATGGGTTGGAGTCAATAAAAGGGGCTATTGGTTAACTATTTAATATCTCGAGCTTTCAATTGTGTTTACAATTCTTATCAAGAGCTGCTTAAAAAGACAAAATATCTTACAAAGTTGAACTATAAAGAAAAATATTTTTTGTTAACTCACCAAATAAAATTAGTTTCGTTAATAGAAATTGCTGCAAATACATGTCAAAAAGAATTAATACTAAAATGCCCTTATCTAATAAATTTTTCCCTGAAATTTTAATAATTTTGAAAACATTTTCTTAACAAAAAAATAATTGAATTTATAAATAGTTTAAAGTAGCAACCAATTACAAATAAGCCTCAATGTCATAAATACCAACTTAAAATGTTTACCTTTGACAATTATATTGTCAAAAATAAAATTTTGTTTAAAAACTCTTTTTTGTTAAGTAACAAAAAAGAAGAAGATTTATTCACCATTGATAGATGTCTGAAAAAATGTAACAGATATATGGAAAATTAAATAAAAATGTAATATTTTTCAAGTTTTATATATAAATTATAAAGAAATAATATAATTATAAATTTTGCTTAGGTTTTGAATTTCTGATCTTTTGCTTAAACTATTATCACTTTTGCTAATACAAACCATTTCCAAAAAAGTCCTTCTGAAATTATTACTTTCACTACATAAAATTTTAATGTTATCAAAATCCATAATATGGTCTTTATCGATTACATTCTCTGCCAAAGCACAAGATGGTTTTTTAATTCTGCAATCACTTTTGTGAGAAATAATGCGATTTGAAAGATTTCTTCCGGTCTCACCAACATAGTCAGATTCACACTGAGTACAACTAATGCTGTATACTACATTCGTTTTTTCAAATTTGTCTATAGGATATTTAGTTTTGGAATATAAAGATGAAATAGTTTTGATGTTCTTTGTTGCTATTTTTATATTGTCAATAACCTTTAGTGTTTGTATTAATTTAGGTGTTAATGATGGTATAAAAGGTAGTGAATGATAATAGATGTTCTGATTGTTAGATACAATGTTTTGAGATTTGGCAAAAAATGGTGTTAAGTTATTTATATTAACAATATTAGAAAAAAGCATCCTATGTAGTATATCTGGAGGATAAGAGTTTTCAATTAAAATATTTTTTAACAATTGAAGATCTTCATGTAGATTATCTGGATGAGAAAGTTTTAAAACACGTTCTTTTAATCCTGTTATAAGGTTCATTTTCATCTTATTTGGATGATCAGAGTAATAGCTTATAAATCTATTACTACATATGGGTTTTCTGAACCATCTGAACTGATACGGGAATACTTCAAATGTTTTGACAGTTCAGCGTGTGGCAAAATTGTTTAAAGTGTTGCCGCTTTTTTAGAGTAAGAATTTTGTTTATGTTTTGATTTCTTCAACAATTTGATCATAATATATTATATATTAATAAATTGTATTTATAAATACATATTAAATTTAGATTAATAGCTTAAAAAACTAATTATTGTTGTGTATTGTGATTGTGCTATGCCAAAACAACTAAATAGTCTGTAGAAAGCTGATAAGCTTTCATATAAGATAGATTATTTTATACAAGAAATAATAGCGGGAAATTTTTATTATTTATGTTCTAAAAGTGGTATTTTAAAGTTTAGAGTATATAATTTTTTATGAAAATGTTTACTTATGTATTTTAATGTGTTGCAGTAATCTTCAAACTAAGTGTATTTACTGTTAATATAATAGTTTGACAAATAGTTGACATTTTAAAATTCCTCACTAACTATTTAAATTATGATGGTTCTGATGTCGTAAATCTTGAACGACGTGCACGCATTTTTATATGAAAAATACTATAGTAGTCATTTCTGTCATTGAATAATTTATTGATGAAATAAAGCGAGAAAAAATTAACGATATTAAAAAAAATTAATTTATTTTTGATAAAAGTAAACAAATAAACAAAACACAAAAAACTGTTATAAATATAAATTGAGGAACAAAAACAACAGTAATATTCTAAAAAATGGCAACAAAAAATTGTTTAAACTTTGATCAAATAAAAGGCATATATCGAGCACAGTTTAATTTAATCTTGCATAAGTACTTTCGATCCCTAGATCATCTTCAGGGGCATTTCGTCAATTGCGGCCTATCTGACAAGAACATTCTGTCTCCGGCTTCTGCACGCAATGTAGCCTTCCTTCAATAATTTTAAAATGTTTGTTTGTCCTTTTGTAGTGTAGTGTGATGTACAATTTTATGTTTATGACATTTTGTTCTTGTCGGATAGGCCGCAATTGACAAAATGCCCCTGAAGATGATCTTAGGGATCGAAAGTACTTGGGCAAGATTAAATTAAACTGTGCTCGATATATGGCTTTTATTTGATCAAAGTTCATTTATTCGAGCATTCAACCTTATATTTAAAAAATTTTTTCATAACTTTTAACAAGTAACTTTAGTCATTTGTAACGAGTAATATAAATAAAAACTTAGGGTACAACAATAACACATTTCTAAAAATAGCAATGCAGTCTTGAAAATCATCACAAATTTTGTCCTATACCCTAAGACTATTATAAAATTCGTATTAGGTTCTTTTAACGTAGTCATTGTCCACCAAGTACATGAGACCTTTTTTTTTTGTTTGGAACTATGGGAATGGGCCCATTGTACGCTTTCTTTACGGTCCAATTTATAATTTTTTCTTTCCTTTCCTGCACAGACAAGGTAATCGCCGATGATCTTGTATCTTTTTGGAGTTGGTTTTTAAATGTATTTAGTTCTTCAAAGTCATCAGCGAGGTAGGATATTTTATATGAAAATTTGAAGGGGTTGTCTTGTGAAAACTTTACAACTTTGATATCAGAAAATGGTAAATTCTCACTTTTTTCGTTTTTCTCAAAATTGTCACCAAGCTCATTTTCAAGAGCTTTGAAGTCAATAAAATCCTTATGGCTCATTTCGTTGACCTTAAAGTATGGAGTGCTCTTCTTTGCTGTTCTCATAATTTGAAAATACTGAGAAGGGAAATAAATGCCGCCAGATTTTAAACTTCTTGAGCTGGAGGACGATAATGGCTCGTTTACTTGATTTTTGCTGACTTTTGAATCATTTTTTGATGTTTCTACAAGTTCAACATTTTCAACAGGAAATGTTTATTGTAAGATTTGGAGTGTGTCCTGGTTAATAGTTGTGAAAACATTGTCTGTCTTGAAAGGAAAAGGTGCCAAAATATCTTCATCTTTAAAGGAATACTGCTCTTTTACTGTTGTATTATTATCGTGTTTTATTTTTGGGACAATAAGTTTTTGACTTGGTGGTTTAAGGTTAACCATCTAAACAAGTTTTGCACTTCACGAACTCATTTTAGTAACAAATTAAAAATGATAAATATTATTATCATTATAAACCACCTAAAACATACCATAATCGTCCGTGAAACAACGCTACTTCTTAATAATAAACTAAAAATATATAATAATCGTCCGCGAAACACCGTAACTTCTAAAGGAGCTTGAGCGAATTATCCGGCAGTCTTAGAGTGACTGGGTGGATATAGTATTCTACGGACGCGGGCGGGCTTTTCCCACAATGGCAAAAGTGTAACAAGCGCCATCAGTCGGTCTACCGTTGAAGCATAATAAACTTATATTTACAAATTTTGAGATGTTACTGTATTCCTCGACGGGTGCAATATGCTCGTATAGGGCCTAGACAAGAAGCAGTCCGAATCCAAACATTCAGTCCGAAAGCAAAGACCTTCAAATTTTAGTGGAACGTTTTTGACCACACTAGAATTTATAAAATCATGGGGTCGTGAGGAAAAAGTATATAAGATAAAATTGTATATTAAACATTTTAGATCTAGTAGTCCTAATATAAAATAAATAAATTACTTAACAATTAATTTTCTTAAACACATGTACAAAATCAACGTCAACTAAAAGTAAATTTTTGTTGAAAAGTCGCGTAAAATAAAAAATATTACGTTTTTGAAGTTTCTTTTATATTATTTGATATCTTCCATACTTCTTTGAATGAATTAAATTTGTTTCTCTGTAGGTTTAATAACATTTTAAAACATCAATTCCCCAAATCATTGGATACTGACATAAAAAATGTAAATGGAATTATCTGAATTCTTTGAAATAAATTTTCGACGAAGGTGTTTCTTAAATTAGATTTTTCGTCAGAGCAGCTTTAAATTAATGAAGAGGTGAATATAAGTCAAGAATAATTTTATGGCTGATATTAAATACAAACGTAAATATATTTGCATAATTTTCCAATATTTTCATAAAGGTAAGAAGAAAAGGGAGAAGAAAGACGGAAATAATGAGATGTTTATTATTACCAATATATAAAGGAAATTTTAGACATTAGAGTAATTAATATTACCAAATCTTTTGAAATAGAGATGAAATAGATTATATAAACATTATGTATATATATATTATATATGTATATATATATATATATATATATATATATATATATATATATATATATATATATATATATATATATATATATATATAAGCAACCCTCTACGATTAAGAATGCTAAGTAACTTAATTTAACACACTATTATACGGTGTAGAGGCCTGGACTCTCAAGCAGAATAATATAAAAATAATGAAAGTTTCGAGATGTGGTGCTACCATTGAATGCTGAAGATAAGTTGGGTAGAAAGAGTTACAAACTTTGAAGTAATGCGAAGGATAGGAAAAGACCAAGAAATTTTGTCAACTATCAAATGAAGAAAACTCGAATATTTGGGTCACCCGATGAGAGGAAATAAATACGCATTACTTCAAAATATAATGCAAGAAAAAATGGAAAGAAAACGGAATACAGGCCGTAGAAGAATGTCATGGTTGCGTAATTTGAGAGAGTGATTTGACTGTACCACTAATGAACTTTTTAGGTCAGCTGTAAACAAGGTCAGGATAGCCTTGATGATTTTCAATCCCGATAGGAGTGGCACAAGAAGAAAAAAATATATATCTATATATATATATATATATATATATATATATATATATATATATATATATATATATATATATATATATAAATATAAAATATACGAAAATATTTAGGACAAATTAGTTCATCTAGAAAAATCGCAGACGTAGACATTTTTATCAGCACAAATCAAATGGGCTCACAAAGAACACATAATGTACAAGTTTTTATTTACAATCATCCAAATATTTTCTGTCACAAAACGTGCATAAAGCGTCATCCTCTTTAGATGGTGACATTCCCGGAATAATGTCCAATTCAGATGTTCCAGATTAGACACTGATTTCATCTTCGGTGTCTGATTCTTTTATATTTTTCTCAAAATATTTTTGCGGTTATTTTTGAAACCTTGAGTACGTTCTTGATGTTCAGTTTTTATGGCTACTTTAGCTTCTGTAGCTTTTTAGATTCCATCAACTTATGTTTATAAGAATATGGTAGGGTATGATAAACTGTAGGGTTTTCTGGCCCCTATTAGTGGTCCTTTATCTGATTTTTTGAATAGAAGTGATATCAAACGGGCTTATCATAGATGATTTTGGACTATAAGGATTGTCAAATGTAGACGGCAACACAGGATTGTCCTGACGTTGACGATTAATTCGGGTCAAACTTTGCATTAACTTGTGATTCATCCATCGTCATAACACATTGTTACCTGATCCCTGCAAAGCTTTCATTATCTGCCGTTTTTGCTTTGACATGGATTCGTAGAAAGATGAATCTAGCATTTATTTTGTTTGCTTCTTTAATAGATTCAGCCTCAGAAAACAGCTTCTTGTTCAGTGGATATACACCTGTAGCTTTAATTTCATTGATTGCAATTTCAGCTATTTTTATTTAATTTATTTTTATTTAACATTTAATGTATACTTTACCAAAGAGCTCTATTAATAGTTTTGAGACAACCCATTAAACTTTTGTTCAAAGGTTGAAGTTTGTATGACGAGTGAGAAGTGAGTATGGACACAATGGTAACATGGTGTGTTTTTACCAAATCGATCACTTCAATATTTTGTTAGTAGTTAATGGCCATCTAAGAGTAACAGCACAGATTTCTTCACAGGTGACAGCTGAAAGGAGGGACGAATAAAGCAGTGGCATTTAAACATGCAATAATCGTTATAAGGGCTCTTTCTCCTGATGTCATGGCAATAACCTATTTTTACCTTTAAGGCCTATAACTTAGGGTATCTTAGATTGCACCACACTGATTCCGCTCTCGTCTACATTATAGATTTTTATAGGAGTAAATTCATTTTTAACGTACAAATCATCCAGAAGTTAATAAAATTTCTGCGTATTTTCCTTATTTTACCCAAAAGTCCTGCTATAAGATGTATTAGTGGGCTTTTTTTCTGACAGTTTTGTTTTGTGCCGTTTAAGAAATAGATTAGCCCACTTTTTACCAGCTATTTCTTCTTTGATTGCATAATTAATGCCATTTCTCTGGACCATCTTCGCAGCCATTCTTTTTAAATCACTTTTAGTGATTCCAAAAAATGATGCTTCCATTGCACAAAAATATTGGACTAGCTCGTCTTCCAGATTTTCGCCCAATATTTTAGGTCTGTCTCTATTTGTTTGTGCTGCTTCGATAGGCATACCATACTTATCTTTGATTAATCTCGTCATTGTTGTCTTCGGCACATTAAAATGTTTACTGGTTTTCTTTCACCACCTCTTTTTATTTCGAACTGCATCAATAGCCTTAGTTATTTTATTGATATAAGGTTGAATGCTCGAATAAATGAACTTTGATCAAATTAAAGGCAGATATTGAGCACAGTTTTATTAATTTAATCTTACCCAAGTACTTTCGCTCCTTAAAGATGCTATAGGGAGTTATTTAAAGTTAGTAAAAATAGTTACTTAAAATCTTCCCATTAAAGGTAGCAAATAAGTTTTCATTTTAATCAATGAATCTCTGATATTTCCAACTTCTGCTAACGCGTAACAATTTTTTAAGTGTAAGGACTAGCAGATCAGAAAATAAAAAATATCGAAACTTTAAAATGTTTCATTTATTTTAAACCAACTCTGTTCGTCTACTTTATTCCCTAAATTCCCAGGGAGTAATACGAACCCATTAGCGAGAAGCTGCACTTTCGCGACGGCAATGTTTCTCACGATTATACACCAACGTACTATATTCCGATTATCTTTCCGGTTATTGTAAAAATATATTAGAATTTTTATGTCTTCCGCTTGGCTTTTCGCGGAAATATGTATCCAGAGGGCTGTTAGCTATAGTTTAATTTCCTTTTGTTTATGCGTCTGGCATCTCGAAGATTCATCTAAGGGATAGAATACGTTTAAAAGGTTAGTTATGGTTTTGTAAGGGCTATAAACGTATTTTGTTTCAAAAGGAAATATTTATGTGATAGTTATGCAAAATACTAGACCGTTTATTTTATGTCTTAGAGAAACAAAAAGGCAAAAGAAAAACCTTTGAGGCAGTTCCTTTGTTGGATTTTTACTGTTTAAAACTCGCAATAAAACTGAAATAAAAACGGAAATATTGCCCTAAAATTTGGTTTTTATAAAAAGGCACAAAAGATATATTTTTTTTCATATGTATGTAATGTGCATTAATAAATATAAGGGAACATATAGAAAAAAATATTGCAGAAATAGTAACATTATGTATCAAAAGACACAAAAATTTATATATCAAGCGGTTGTCCTTAAGGTATCTATATTCTATTTTATATATATATATATATATATATATATATATATATATATATATATATATATATATATATATATATATTTATATATATATATATATTTATATATATATATATATATATATATATATATATATATATATATATATATATATATATATATATATATATATATATACTGGGATGATATTAAATATAGGAGAAACATAGGTAATCTTCTAGAATAAACTTAAATATTGATTAAGGAAATGGTTTATAAGTTATATACTAGAGAATATTTTATAAAAAGTATTTATATGAGGGCATTCTTAAGAAATTAATATATTAATAAAATTAAAAAGTTTTATTTTGCATTGTATTTGGTTATTTTAATAATTATGATATTATAAATATATTTGAATACGCCATCTTTGTAGGCAACCAAGTATACACTGAAGTGAATTTAGTGGTAGGAACTTTTGTGTATGAGTATGGATTCAAAATAGTGTCATTTATTAAGTTTATATTCTGATCTAAAAAGCCTAAATTTTCATAAAATTCTCAATAGAATTTTAGTTATAATACTAGTTTTCTAGATAGAATAAAAAAGAATTATCTAGAAATATAAAATAAGACGTCAATAGAAAGAATTTAACCTTTGTTCGCAGTAAAATCTTCGCAAACATTGTAATGTCTATGAAATAGAAGGATTCGAATATATTTTCTTTCAAGCATATTCGTGAACATTAAAAATGATATAAATATGATGTGATTTGCATTCAAGCTGGTCAGTAAGTTCAGTATAGGGGTCAGTAAGTTCAGTATAGGGGTCAGTATGTTTAATATAGTCAGTTCGTATAGTTCAGTCGTTCAGTTAAGATGCTCAGTTATCAGTGATCCAGTATATTAGATGAAGATTCAGAAATAGAATTAAGAGAATATTAATTAAAGATTAAAAATTATATTATGTATATGGTGATTGGAGATTGGAAGAGAGTATTAGATGAAGATTAAAATTATATAATGTATATGGTGAGTGGAGATTGGAAGAGAGTATTAGATTATTAGAAAAAAGAATAAACAAAAAGCAAATAAAAAAAAGAAAGAAGAATATTTACCGATTTATAAATGCTAATAAGAAGAAAAATATTTTTAAATGGTGGAAGCTGATAATTAAAACATTGTGGTGTATTTGGCAATGCAAGTTTACAAAAAGAAGGATAACCGAGGCTGACAACGAAGACATTGAGTGGTGATTAAAATCTTTATTTTGAAAAACAGTTTCATTTAGGCATTCAGTGACAGAAAGGTACCAAATTTTGTTAATATAAGTTAATTAGTGTCATAAGAATTTCAATCTAAAGACAGTTTGTTTTAAATTTACATTGTCTATATAATTTAATTAGTGTCATAAGAATTTCAATTTAAAGATAGATTATTTAAAATTTACATTGTCTATATTAGATAATGTGTGTTTCATAATAATTATAATAAAGATAATTTCAAAAAGTGCTTACAAACTATTTATTTGAGAACCGCGATGAAAACCCTATATTTATGTTATTTAAAAACACTCATTGCTCATGAAACTGTGCACAAACAAAACATATATATATATATATATATATATATATATATATATATATATATATATATATATATATATATATATATATTATATATATATATATATATATATATATATTAATATATATATATATATATATATATATATATATATATATATATATATATATATATATATACGTACACTGCACTGCTGCTCTCCATAATGTTTAACACTTTGCTAAATTTTAGGTATAAAATAAATAATATATGTGTCATTCACCCTTTGTTCGTTTTGCATATTTTGATACATTTTTTTTTAATAAACAGTATTCTTGCATAATTAATTAATTATTTACCGTAAATTTTATATATTTAACTTTTTATTTGCAAATGAAAATACTTGTACTAAAATTAAAGTAATTGTAAGAAACGTTTTAATTTGTTTATGTACGGTTTCCAACCATTTCTAAACTTTTTATCAAATATAATTAAATTAAAATAGGCATTCCTAATGATCATTAGGCTAATTTGCTTAATGTGTTTCGGATCTTTGTAAGCGGTTATATTATATTTTACCTCTTAATCACAACAGTTAGAAGGTTTCTGTCATATTGATCTAAACTTACTATATTGTAATTCAAACGTGTAGTTTCAAGTAACCATTATGCCTAGAAGTAACTTGGATATTGATAAATTAATTGCAAATGTGCATAAATATTTTACCATGGAAAGAGACAATGGTGGACCTTTAAAGTCATTATTATGTATAAATCAACGCGTTTGTGACGAACTCGGGATAAGTAAAAGTAAGCTAAAAACTGTAATGAGGACTGTCAGAGATTCTTAAAAGATCTTAGTGTGACTGAGTATCACGAAGACAAGAAAGCAACTCGTAAACATTCTAGGAGCATTGATTTACTTGATGGAGAAAAATTTGAAATTCGCAATATTTTGTACCGTATGCATGAAAACAATAAACATGTCAGTTGAGATACTTTAATTGCCAAAATAAAAAAAAGTCAAGTATCTGAAATTAAGAGGACTAGCGTTAGGAAAGTGTTGAGATATTTAGGATTTAAATTCAAAAAAGAAAATAATAGTTTACTTTTATGCGAAATGAGTAGTGTGGTTCACAAAAGAATTAAATTTTTGAGAGAATATAATAGACTTAAATCTAAAAATTCAACATTCGTATACTTAGATGAGACAACAATTTAAAGACAATTTGCAAAGGGTGGAATTAAAGAATTTGGCAAGACGACAGCATAAAACACACATATAGCAAAGGCAAAAGACATATCATTCTTCATGCAGGAGGAAAAGAAGGCTTTATAGAAAACGCAGATTTGATTTTTTCTACAAACTCAAAATCTTCTAATTACCATCAAAACATGAATGCAGATATGTTTGTTAAATAACTTAAGGAGAAGCTGTTACCTAGTCTCAGTTACACTTAGTTTCAGATAATGCACCTTACCATTCGGAGATTTTGGAGAAATAACAAAAACAGTTGTGGAACGTACCGAGCACAAAAAATTGGTTAGTTGAAAATACGAGTAATATCAATTTTCCGAAATACGCCTTCAAATCACTCAGTTACTGGAAATTTCGAAAGGTAATGAAAAACCAACAGTTTATAAAGTTGACCAAATTGTATTAAGTTATGGACATCAAGTACTACGGTTACCGCCGTATCACTGCCAGTTTAATCCCATCGAACACATTTGGGGTACATGTAAAACTTATTATGATAATCACATTAGATGCAGTGGATACAGTTTGATACATGCAGTTAGGAAAATATGGAAAGACGCTTTTAAAACTGCAACTCCAGAAATATGGGCCAAAACTGTAAACAAATGTGAAAAATTAATACAAGGGTGGTGGATACGGGAAAATAAAATTAGTAAAATTAATCCAGTGATTATAGATTTACATAATAAGAGCGGTAATGAATTTAGTGACAATGATGACGATTTATAAATTTAAATAATCAGTAAGTACCTTTTTATAATATTAATTACAAAATAATTGTACAGCAGGTTAACCATTATATTTATACATTCATAATAGCCAAATAAACAATAATATTTAAAATTCCATTTGGATTTTTGCTCCTCATTTTATACAAATTAACTGTAACTTAATACAGGCAAAGATATTCTAAACAAAGTAAGTAATTAAAAAGATTATGGAAAACTCCAGTGCAGTTTACCGTGCCTTTTACTACAACGAAAGGTTTCTCAGAAAACCTCGTTTAGAGATGTAATTTGGTTGAATGTACTGTACGTCCGTAGATCCGTATTTCTAAGTTAGAAAAGGAGCATGTTAACTTGGGAAAGGATCACTACAGAAGCAAAGGGGCCAATTCTTGGCAATAATGTTAGAAGACTGTGAGGATTCCAGAGCGACAACTAACACATCCACGGAAGAACTTAGACTACCTACAGAAGGAATACAAAACGTTTAGAACGTTTCAAAAAACAAGAAAAGGTCAGTGCGAAATAATAGCAAAATAAAGTTAGTAGGTATCGGCATAGCTCGCAAGAGAGAGAAGAAGATATAATAAAATATGTGTATAAGAAGGAAGGCAACTATATATACGTATTTTTCGATTTAACTAATTCTTCGTCTTCAGTTTGGTGCAGCCAAGTTAGAAAAGGAGCATATAAACTTGGGACAGAATCACTACTGGAGGAATGCGACCAATTTTTAGCAATATTGTTAGAATACTCTGAAGATTCCAGAGTTATTTTGCTTTTAACTCCTTGCATTAACCTTTTCTTAATGTCTGAAACATTCTAAACGTTAGGCATTTCTTTCCTCAGGAAACCAAGCTTTCTCAGTGGATGTGTTAGTTTTTGTTTTGAAATCCTCACAAGGATTTCTTCTTCTTTACACAGTACAATATTGTTAGAAGACTAGAGTCTTATAACAATATTGCCACAAATTGGTCGCATTGCTCCCGTAATGATCCTTTTCCAAGTTAACAAGCATCTTTTATAACTTGGCTGCACCGTACTGAACACGATTAATAGTGAAAAATACGTATATACGGTTGCGTTTCATCTTATACACATATTTAATTATATTTTTATTCTCTGTTGCGAGCTATGCCGTTACTTGTGTTATGTTTACGGACAGACAGATGTAGATAATTTAAGGTTTCACATTTTATTGTTGTAAAATGGGTGATAGCAACTGGAGAAAATATCAGAAACGTAGATAATACTATAAAGAACCAGTATGAAGACACGGGGTTCATATTAAATATACTAAATTGCAATTAGGTGGTACGTGCAAGTAGTTTTCCATGTCCGTTTACGCCTTCTCGCGATTACTTATGTGTCTGTGGTTAAGACACTGCCCGAGGAACCTATTATTATATTTGCCTAATCATATTTGACTTTGATTCTTAGGACAAGAAAAATTAAATTTATTATTATTTTTCATTAATATTATTCATCATCAATATCATCCAGCCTACATTTATCACGTCCACTGCTGGACATAGGCCTCCCTTAACCTCATTTCTTTAACCTGTACCTCCATTCTTTGCGATTTTGTGCTCTTTGTTGCCAATTTTTGGTGATACGCCTGATGTCGTCAGCCCAACGTGTAGATGGTCTTCCTCTACTACGTTTGTATTCCAATTCCAATTTAGTTCCGCTATGCGTTCCACAACATCGGCAATACTCGTCCTTCTTCGCAGATCTTCATTTCTTACTTGGTCCCTCAACGTCACTCCCAGCATAGACCGTTCCATTCATCTCTGTACCACTCTCAATGATTAATAATATTAATATTTAAAAAACAGTATAAATTCGGTAAAAAATTCTACATTATAAAATTGGTAAACTATTTTTATTGTTTAAAATTTTTTTTATAATTGGAATGATATTTACTTTTTGTTTTATTGTTTTTTACTAATTATATTACCACTTTTATTTATTTATTTTCTATCTTTTTCAATTTATCTACAAGTTTGGTATACTTTTTTTTTATAAATTATTGCTATAAATTCTTATTTTTAAACAAGTTATGCGTTAAAACTTGTTCGATACTTATATTAACCCAAATTTATTGCTTCCATAAAAATATTGATCTTTAGTCTATTTTTAATACAATTTAATAATATATTCTAGTCTGCCATATTCTCCTCTCTCTCAGTTAGGAGAATTTAAAATTTTTGATTTAAATATGTGTGAAAGTACCAGTGAATGAATAAATCTACTTTTACATAAAATTCATAATGCGTCTTTGATTGAAATAAAATTAGAGAACTATGGTTTAGTAGGATTTTTCGGCTGAATGCCTTAATAAAAAAGTCGTTTGGTATTATGACTATTTTTATCCATCCATTTCTGCCTATCTATGTGGTAATTATATATCTTCCAAATTGTTAATTATTTTACAAAATTAATGGATTCCAATGCTTTTTTTTGGCTAGTATGTCTACTTTTTCATTATGGATAATCCCATTGAGCTTTAACCCAAACAAATTTAACTATTTTTCCACCTCCGTACAGAGTTTTAAAATTAATTAATATTACAATTAGTAGATAAGTTTATGTAAAACACTTTTACAAGTTATATTAATAAAAATTGTTGTTTAATAAACAAATGATTTCTAATTTATTTTATCGTTTCTAATATAGCGAGTTATTTAGCTTGCTGAATAAGTTAAAAATTTACTTGCAAGTTTTTTAGCCTTGAAATAGTTTTGTATAGGATCACAAAATGCCCAAGGCATTTTAAAGTCTGTAAATATGATATAATTTTTTAAACATCATTTAATATTTTCTATATCTAAATTAAATATCACATTTCTCAACGACTTAGGTAAATAGAATATCTTAGAAAGCCTATTTCTATCTCAGACACATTAGTTAACCCTTGAGTAGTCTTTTTTCAACCAAAATACAAGAGGCATACCATAATTACAAGACAATTAGAAGTGAAATAACGCACTGGTAAGAAAAATAAAAACTGATCACTGGGAACGTTTTTCGAAAGAAATGGAACATGATTTTTTACGGACTGCAAAAGGAAATATGGCGCTTCATAAGAGGTCAAAGAACGGAGGTAAATAAACTAATAGAACCAAAACTCATACAAAAGGATACGTGGATTGACTACCTAAAAGACCAGAAGAAGAACAAACGACGCTAGAACCGAAAACACCAGAAATTACCACAAATGAATAACTTAATATAAATGTACAGGAAGTTCGGAAACTACTGGAAAACCTGAAGAACAGAAAAACAGCAGGTAAAGACGGGATACCAAACGAGTTACTGAAATATTGTGGAGCAGCAATGACAGAACAATTAACAACATTAATTAATAAAATTAAAAAACACAATAAAATACCGGAAGAATGGAGAACGAGTGAACTAATTCTACTATTCAAAAAAAAAAGATAAAAAATAGCCAGAAAACTACAGAGGTATAAACTTAATAAATACTACGCTAAAACTTACAACTAAAATTTTGCAAGTACTAATAAATCAGAGGATAAGTTTAACAAATGATCAACAGAGTTTTCGTAGTGAAAGATCGTGTACAGATTTAATATCCGTTATAAAACAAATTACTGGGAAATCACTAGAGTATAATAGACCAGCATTTCTGTGGCTGATTGACCTAAAGGCCTTTGACAAAGTAAAACTCAAAGATGTAATCCATCTTCTGTATAATGGAAAAGTTCTCCTAAATATTATAAAAACTATCGATAACATCTACCAAAACAACAAAATGGAAGTCAGAATATATGGACAACTTACAGAACCTATGGAAATAGGCAGCGGAATAAGACAAGGAGATTCATTGAGCCCCATGCTCTTTAGTTTGATCATGGATAAAATCATCAAAACCGTTAACAAAGGAAGATGACATAAAATGGGAAACAAAGAAATCAAAAACTCTGTTAAGCAGACGACGCAATATTGATAGCCCAAGATAAAGTTAGTTTGCAAAGACTGGTCCACAGATTTAAAATAAGAGCAAAAGAGTTTAATATGACAATCTCATTTCAGAAAACTAGAACAATAGTAGTCAGTACAGAATTAAGCAGATGTAAAATATAAATTGATGGCATCACTATTAAACAAGCAATGGAAATAAAATACCTGAATTTTATTAAAAATAAAATAAAAAAAAGATTGTACTTATATTAAATAGTTTCATTTTAATAATTTCTAATGTATTGTGGAAAAGAAAAACTGGACTTTACAGACCTCACCCGACTGTTCATGTAATTTGCATGTATCCGATTACTCAAGGGTTAAGTTTGTTTTGTACATCGCCAACAGTTCGTTTTTATATATATTCTCTTTTTTTTTGTCTTAAGTCTTAATATATGATTCACATGAAACTAGTATTTCTTTTTCTTGCAGTATTTATTAGTTAATCCATTATAAATAGCTTTAGCCCAGTCTGGTTATACAAAAATCATCGATTTCACGGCAAAATGTTTCGCAGATATCTGAAGCTTTTAAGACATAGGTGGGGGATACTAGATGATGAATAGATGAAAAGATACTCCTAGTTTTACCTTCCTTTTTTTTTAAGCAATAATTTATGGTCACAATTTGATTTTTTGTCCATAAATTTTTTGCCTTATATTTTAAATAAACAATATTTATGTCATTTTTTTATGTCAAGAATATCTTTATTTTCCCGTTTTTTCAATTAAAATTGATAAATAATTTACGGAGATATTTGAAAAAAAGCAGTTTTTTTGGACTAATTTATAAATTTAATTAATTCTTTTATTAACAAAATTAAATGATATTTATACATTTCAACATTGAGGAATTACCGTCCTTTAAATTTTTGCGAAATTTCCCCCCGATCGGTCAAATAGTTTAAAAGTTATTCAATTTGTTTATACCTGGGACTAATTATTTAAACTATTGAACTTGACCTATGAATAATGCTAGAGACATTTAACAAATTTCATAGGATTCTTTAAGACTTATACTATCTCATAAATTAAATGAATATTAAGTTTTCATCGAAATTATTTATAAAATAAACATTTGAAAAAAGGGAATGTTTTTTACTTATAAATAATTGAAATAACTTCTATATTTTTCAAGATACAGACTTGTACGTACAACCATTAGATAGCTGGTAAAAAAACTCTTATTTAACAAAAAAAAATAAACCTTCTATGAACAATAGGAACGAAGTTAGCGACAATTTTTTTGTTAATTATATCTCCATTGTTTATAAACATTAAGAAGTAAAATTTGCACAAATTTTGAATGAAAATCTAAACTTTATATTGAATTTTATGGCTATAAAATTCATCTGATTTTTCGAAACTTCAAACCTTTCGAAACGAAGTTACTTTCGAAAGATCGACATAGGAAACTGGAGGGGAAACTGTTTTAGCTCCTCGCTGCAAAATTTAATATTATGTTTACGCATTTATCATTCAAAAGCTTCAACAGTTCTGTAGGAATTTCATCAGGTCCAATTGCTTTTCCATTTTTAGCGTTTCTTATTGCGTATTCTACTTCTTCTTTCAATATGTCTGGCCCAGTTGCATTGATTATCTGAGTTAAGTTATTTTTATCGTCTTCAAATAATTTATTCAGGTATTCTGTCCATCTTTTTATTTTATTCTCTAGATCTACAATAAGATTTCCATCTTTGTCTTTAAGTTTACCTATTTGGCACTTCTTTATGCTTCCTGTTATCTCTTTTACTTTTTTGTGCATATTGAACGCATCGTACTTTTTCTCATAGGTTTCCATTTCTTCACATTGTTCTTTAATCCACTCCTCTTTGGCTTCTTTTATTCTTTTTTTTATGTGTTTATTTATTTCTTTGTATTTGTCTGGGTAATTCTTCATCTTTCTTCTTTGTTCCATCAAGTCTAGTATATCTTGTGTTATCCACCCCTTATTCTTTGTTTTTGTTTCTTGTTTCTTTCCTGCTGTTTGTATAGCTGTATTTATGTACTTTAATTTTTGGTTAACGTTATTTGTATCGTTAGTTTGTTGCTGCACTGAACGGAGATTTTCATTTATTTCTTCCCCTGTTTCTTGACGTAAATTTTTGTTTCTATGTTTATTTAAATCTAGTGCCTTTCTGTGTGGTCTTCTAATCTTTTTTGGTCTCGCCTCTATCACAGTAACTACCGGGTTATGATCTGAGCCTATATCAGCTCCTGGGTACGTCTTAGTACATTTAACAGAATTATGATACCTCCTTGCTATCATAATGTAGTCTATTTGATTTCTCACTATTTTTTCTTTGGTATGTTGTGGAGATGCCCATGTATATACCTGTCGAGGAGGTAATTTGAAAAAGGTATTTGTTATTACGAAGTCTTCACTTTGGCAAAATTGAATCAATCGATCTCCTCTGTCATATCTGTTTCCAAGCCCATATTTTTCTACTTGTTCTCCTACCTTACCTTGACCCACCGTGTCATTAAGATCGCCCATTAATATGTTAATGTATGAAAAGACTGATTTAATAAGTGAAGACAAACAACCTGCAACAAAAAGGTTCAGACCTGACAGTGAAGTCGAATAAATGAACTAAATTTTAACTTTTAAACCAATGTATGTAAAGAAAATAAAAAAATTAAAGTTCAATAAACATTGCAAAATTTAATAAGGCAAGCGATGAAAAAATCGACTTATTTTATCAAAGCAGTAAGGCAGATTAGATTAATATTGTATATCATATTTGTAAGAAAAATAGAATAAAAATCAATATTGTTAATTATAAAAATATAAACAATTATAATTAATATAAGGAATATAATGTGTACCTATGTGTAATATAATGAATTACCTGAAATTTAATTTATAAAATATATAAGTATTATTACATCATTGATATAAAATAAAAAAACATATGTTGATTTTCCGGGATTTTCCGAGATTTATGGGGGGTGAAAATTATGTCATCATTATTAATACTGAGACAGACTTTTCGAGCAAATTAAAAAAAATAAGTATTTAGGGTGAATTTCAAATGGACTCAATTTTTCCGAGTTTTCCCATATTTTCCGGCCAGTGAAAACTATGTAGTTATTCATATTTCGACGAGCTACCCCACAATAAGAAAAGAGGCTTGCAGCTGCAAAGAAAGCCGATATAATGAAAATTTTTCCTACGTGTTGCAATTTGAAGTTCCAATGCCGAAAAAAAAAAACGGAGCTGAAACAGATATCCTTTCCACTTTCCTATGTCGATCTTTCGAAAGTACCGTCGTTTCGAAAAATTAGATAAATTTTATAGCTATAAGTTTTAATATAAAATTTAGATTTTCATTCAAAATTTGTGCAAATTTTACTTCTTAATGTTTATAAACAATGAATATATGATTTTTTTATAAATAGTCACTAACTTCGTTCCTATTGGTCATAGAAGGTTTTTTATTTTTTAATGTGAGCTTTGTTACCAGCTATTCAATGGTTGTACGTACAAGTCTGTAGCTTGAAAAATATAGAAGTTATTACAATTGTTTGTAAGTAAAAAACATACCCCTTTTTCAAACGTTTATTTTGTAAATAATTTCGATGAAAACTCAATATCCATTTAACTTCTAAGATAGTCTAAGTCTTAAAGAATCCTATGAAATTTGCTGAATGTGTCTAGCATCATGCATAGGGCAAGCTCAATAGTTTAAATAATTAACCTCAGGGATAAACAAATTAAATAACTTATAAAATATTTGACTGATCGGGAGGAAATTTCGCACAAATCTAAAAGATGGTAATTCCTTAATGTTTAAATGTATTAATACCATTTTATTTTGTTAATAAAAAAAAATAATAAAATTTATAAATTAGTGCAAAAAAACTGCTTTTTTGCAAATATCTCTGTAAATTATTTATCAATTTTAATTAAAAAAACGGGAAAATAAAGATATTCTTGACATAAAATAATGACATAAATATTGTTTATTTAAAATATAAGGCAAAAAATTTATAGACAAAAAATCAAATTGTGACCATAAATTATTGCTTAAAAAAAAAGGAAGGTAAAACTAGGAGTATCTTTTCATCTATTCATCATCTAGTATCCCCCACCTATGTCTTAAAAGCTTCAGATATCTGCGAAATATTTTTCCACCTTTTTTTTTTAACCAGACTGTGCTACTTGTGAACTTTACTAACTAGACTACTATTTAAACAAAAACAAAATTAACAAACAATTATTACAGATATATTTCATTTTTAGCTATAAAGGAATTTCTCAACATTTTATATGAATGTTGAAAACTCGTGTACTTTTAAAGGCTTCAAGCAAAAATCTTAGACATTTATTCACTAAATTATGCTAATTTCACTCAAGCTCGTTCACGTACATGAGATTCTAAATTGAGTATTACTCACGAACAAGTGAGTCACGAGCCACATCATATAAAATGCATAAATTAAGTTTAATCCAAATTCAATGTAAATGTCAACATAAACATCGACATATGTCGGAGCACTTTTCTTAAATCTAATAATTGATTGTTTCTAACATTTGAAAATGTATTTATGCATAACATTTTAAAACAGTATGACCGTTAAAAAGATAATATTTTTAAACAATTATTTTAAGTCAAGCTACAAACTACAAACTCAAGTCCTAATTGGTACTCAAAAATAATAATTTATCCAAATTTTCCAATAATAACCTAAATAAGAAAGCAACCTCTTCGAAATGGCAGAGCCAGCAGGCACACTACAAATTCGGCTAGCTAATTTGTTTAGTGGAAGTAGATCATTGAAGTTTTTTCAAAATTCTAAAACATCCACATTTGCTTGAATCTTTTGTCGTAAGAATAATTTAATATTGATCTTTCAAGAGCCATTAAGACTATCTAATGAAAAACAAACTAGGAACAATTTGAAAACACCATTAACCAGAATATAACGTTTGATTAACGAAGAAAATAACCTGATTAACTAAAATTTGCATTACAAAAACTAACGGCTGTAATACAACACGCTGCTTGGGAATCTACTCCTATGAGTAAAAAGGATAATCTTGAAGACATCAATGTGTCATAACATATCAAACAAATTCTAAACAAAAAAGAAAGGAGAGCGCGTGCAAAATGCCAAAGGTCCCGAAATCCACTAAATAAGATACCTACATAGACTTCAGCTAACGTCAGTGCTAAACCAAGCTCGAAATCACACCTTCAATTTTTATATTAACAATCTCTCTCTCCAGATGACCACTCTATATGAAGAGCAACTGAAAATTTGAAGAAACCGACACTACCAGTTCCTACAATAGCAAAACCTAAAAAAAGTTGGACACAGGCTGACAATAAATAAGCTAATATATTTGCAGAATATTTAAAAAATATATTTACACCACATTTATTTCAAAAAAATAATAATGATGTTGTTAGTGAATATATAGAAGCATCCTGCCAACTATCACTTCCAATAAAAGCATTCTTTCCATTCGGTGTTCGCAGGATAATATTGAGTACCAACACAAAGCCCAGGATACGATTGTATCCCTGAAAGAATCCTAAAACATCTAACCAGGAAATTAGTTCTCATGCTTACTATTATCTATAGTAGAATGCTGCAGTTAAGTCATTTTCCAATCTAGTAGAAATATGCTCATAATATATTGATTGGAAAGCCAGGTCATTGCCTACAGCACATTCTTCCTATCATCCGATAAGCTTGTTACCCTTGATGTCCAAGACATTTGAAATAAATTGGTTACATGGCAGAAAGTCACAACTGTCATTGGTGACGGCGACTTACGGAGTAGAACTCTGGGGCTGTAGCAAGCCTTTAAACAAAAAAATTTTGCAGACCTTCCAATTAAAATGCATATGATAGCTAACGCTCCTTGATATGTGACCAATGCAATCATCCACAATGACCTAGGAGCACCAACCCCAAAAGACATCATATCACTTTATACTAACAACACGAAAATTTTTAATTCAATGCTTCTTCTTTTTCTTCTTCTTTGTGCGACTAGGATTACTCCTCTTTGTCTGCCTCTTATTCTGTTTTAGTCGTTATTGACCGTACATTATCTTTCCACCTTTTTGGCGGCATTCTAACGGGTCTTCTACTATACGGCTAGTTGTTTTTACAGATGTTCGCTAATCTATCTGATCCTATTCGGTTCACATGTTCGTTCCAGTTTTTTTTTATTGTTTTTATCCACCTGTTAATATTTTGAATTTTGCATTGTTCGCGTATACTTCTGTTGGTTTGTCTGTCTCTTAATGATATGCCCGCTATTGATCTTAATACTTTCATTTCGATATTGTTGATTTGTTGTTTCGTCTTTTTTGTATCGGTATTTTATTGTTAAAAATTATGTGTATGTCGAGTTTGTGGAGTTAATAGGTTCGTCAGTTTGGCGACATTTTCTTGGTCTGTTTTCGCCCTAAAAATTTTTATTCGTAGAAAGGGATTCTTAAATAGCTTTAAGCATAGCTTTTACTAATTCCTTTAAATCTATCTGTCTTGCCTTACTGAAAAATTTTATTGTTTTAAAATTTGGGTCCAAAAATAAAGCCGCATAGTGTAAATCATTCGGTGTTTTCAATGCATTTTTTGTTCGTATTTTTAATTTCTTGATCAACTCTGAATCTTTAGGTTTCACATAGCAATGCTTTTTAGCTATTTTATTTCTATTATGACATATTTGGTTGTAACAATTTTTTTATTTTTAATTATTTTTCCTTTTTTATTTTTTTTATAAATTTAATCCTCCAGCATAGTGCGCTATTGAATATTCAATGCTCTTTGCAATGTTTTAAACTACCTTTGATAACAACGTAACATATTTTCGTCCAGAGTATGTAATAAGAAAAGTTCATCCCTTAAAACTGCGGGGGGTAAATTTGAAAACGTCCAAATAGACAGAAATACAATATAGCCCAAAATAAACAGTACTGAACTGGTTATTATTTTACTGTTTTAAAAAATACATGTTATTGACACCTTATAACATGTTCTAAATGAGCTCATCCTCTCTCAATACAGACGGTCATACTTATATTCTAGATTTCTCGTAATGTTATGAGGTGGTTGTCTCAATTCCGCAAAGAAGGCTCTAACGGCATCCTTTAACTCCATGATGGTTTGTGGTGCCCGTTTAAAAACGGCAGTTTTAGCTATGCCTTAAATGTATGCGCCTGGAGATGTTAAGTCTGGAGAATGTGCAGGACACGGGAAGTCAGTAAATCGTTGTTTGGAAAATGTCCCTGAAGAAATTGACGAACTGCAACAGCAGTATGGCAAGTTGTCCCATCCTGCTGGAAAAATTGGTCTAGAAATGGCAAATTCCGTTCACGACAAAATTGGCGTAGATCAGGGAAAGCGTGTTAATTTTTTTATGTACTCCTGTTGGTTAAGTGTGACTTGCCTACCATTTTCTTCGATAAAGTATGGACCAATGATTCCGTGTCCCGAAACTGCATACCAGACACTCACTTTTGCGCTATGTAAAGAAACTTCGTGAACTTTATCTGGTTTGGCAAAGCCCATAAAGCGAATTGTGCGACGATTTACATGGCCTGACAAATGAAAATGTGCTTTGTCTGAAAACCATACATTTTTTAAAAAATTTAGGATTTTCATACTGCACTGCAAAAACTCTGAATATTCCACTCTACTGTGATAATTCTTGGGATGCAATTTGTGATGTACCTGAATCAGATACGAACATGCGCCCAGCTCATTCAGGATTCTTTGCAAGGAAGTTCGTTTTATGCCAAGATGCAACGCTGTTTTTGTCTGGCTGGCTTTCGGATTTTTCAAGATTCACCCAAAAACCCGTTTATGGTTATCGTTGTTGTAACTGTCCTGGGACGCCCTAACGTTTCCTTTTCGTTGGCACAATATATTACCCTTATTTCTTAACTTTTTAACAACCTTTAAAATTACAGCATTACTTGGAGAACGTTTATTAAACCGTTTTGGTAAGGAATTGAGTTTTTTTGTTGTCTACTAGTATTTTATATACTAGTAAAATACTAGTAGACAACAAAAAAACTCAATTCCTTTCCTACCAAGCAATGTAGTGCCAATAAGCCCCCCTTTTTTAAAGTTTTATGTCTGTTTTGTCCTTTTAATTGTGTTCTGTTTGTCCCTAATTGTGTTTTAGTTTTATAATTTTATTATTTGACATCACAATTCTTTGCCTAACAGAAATTAAATGCTTTTATCCAAAAGTTGATAACTACAAGCCAAAAGAAATTGCACACTCACAAAATAGTACAACTACTTTCATTCATTGTCATATAACTGTCCTTTTTCTGTATAAAAAAATTTCAATAATTTAACACACATTTCAAAAATATATCTCTTTAATAAATATAAATAACCTTAATAATTTAAATAATATAAAACATCACTTTTTCATTCAACAAACAATAACATATACCTTACTTCTATATTATCTGTTAACATCCCTCCCCTTAAGAAACATCCTCCTTAATTGTCAAACAGTTACAACATTGACCCAAGATCACCCATTATCAGCAATACGGGATTATTTGAACTATGTATCACCAATCATTATATAAAAACTCTTGTACCGTAATCATTTAATTTCCTTTGTACCACTGACCTGATGATGCTTTGCAAATTTTAGAAAGCTAAACCGGTCGTTTTGGGTAGTAAAATTAAACTGATTGTGAGTAAGTCTAATTTATTTCTTTTACCTCTTTTTGCTATTCGTTTACCACCCTAATAAATTATTTACTCCTTAAATACGTGTTCTTGGAAACCAATAATTCTGATAGATTGTATTTTGAACTAAAAAAATATATTTCTTCTTCTTCTTCTTTTTCTCCCTCTTCTTTTTTATGTAGGCATGAATGTCTGTTTTTTAATGTGCCTCCAGTAAGTTGTCGTTCCATCGTTTTCGTGATCTTCCTACTGATCATCTTCCTATTGGAAAACCGTCTCTGCGTCTTTACTACTCGATTTATTGTCATTTGACTTATACGATAGTTTCGTTCTACTCTTCTACTTTTTACCCAGTCCTCGATGTTTTCCACCTAGCATCTACGTAAACTATCTCTATTTTTAGCTCTATCTCATAGTGTTTTTTTATCAATATTATCTGTATTTCTAGCTCTATCTCATAGTGTTTTTTCATTAATTTTTGTTGTCTATGCTCTTTCTAACATCCTTTTTTTCCTTTTAGTATTAGGTCGTGTTTCTGCCGCGTATGTAACTTTTGGTCTGATGACTGTTTTGTAAATTCTGTCCTTCATTTCTTTACCAATATTTTATTTCTCCATCTTGTTTCGTTCGGGCAAACTGTGGCACTGTTTGCTCTATTGACTTGATCTTCCAATTCTATTTCGAGCTTTTCGTAGCTAGATAATGCGATAACTAGATACTTAAACTCCATCACTTGTTCTATTATATGATCCTTCAGCTCCAATTTACATCTTAGTAAATTTGCTGTTATAACCATGCAGTTTTATTTTTTGAGAAAATAAAAATGTTAAATTTTCTGGCGGTTACATTAAGTAGTTGTAAGTTGTTTTTCTCCCATTTGATATCATTTTTTAGTTTTTACTTTGTTATCATTTCATTCATAATCATATTAAATAATAGAGGACTTAGGGTTGTGACAGTTAGTCAGCAGTCAGCAGAATCGCTTTCAGTGAGGGTTGTGTATCAGGTAGAAAATCAGATTATAGTTATTATTTTTGCAAAAATCATTTTAATAAAATATCCACCATATTTACATAACGAGTCATGCTACGTATGTACAACCTTTTAACAAAGAAAGAGTTTTTCGTTTGCATTTTCTACAAAATGCAATATACAGGATGTTCTATTAAAAAAAATGAGAAAATTTTGTATATAAAAATAGTGATCACACTTTAGGTATATTATATGGATAGATATTAAGGATATTAAATTATTTAAAAATTACACTATACTAATGAAACTCTGATATGTCATTTAAATTTTTATTACCTTGAAAACCTAATTCACAGGCCTTTAAATATTTCCGTTTTTCTCAATAAAAGTGTAAATATTTCAAAAAGAATTAACTTTAAATGTACTACGAAATATAAATAAAGGAAGTTTAAAAAAAGAGGTGGTCAAGTAATCGCATAGCCAGACGATATTACTTTTATTGCAAAAAACAGGGAAATAATGAAAGATATACTAGAAGAAATAAAAGAGACAGGAAAGTGTCATACGACCTCCTTTGTTATATAAAATTTTTAAGGGGGTCCTTATAATTCAAAGGGATTGCTGGACAGAGATAATATTTTTATACTGTAATTTGTCAATTTAAGAATAAAAATCGTCTTGTTTCAGATTTTTTCACGTAATACATAATAACGCTAAAATTGAATTAATTCCATACATATGGACATAATGGTAGAATTATGTAAGTGTTATTTTTCGCAGAATATATTTCTTGAAAAACAAACTTCCCGTTAAATTATTCACACTTAAAAAACATGCAAGAAACCGTTTCAGAAACCGGTCTATTTTGTTATCTTCTTTGACGACGTTCTAGAATGAAATGGTAAAACGTCTAAAAATAATATTTTATTACATAACATAAGCGAGCTCATAAAAGGTAAAGACAAATAATTTTCTCTTTATACCGCTCAAAAAGAAAACAGTCGACACCCTCCCGGAATCACCTTTACTAATAAAACTCCATTACCAGGAACATCCAGTTAAGTTGCTTTATATGTCGACAATGAAAATATTACCTACAGGGCGGTACTCTATTGAACAAGATATATTTTGACTTTGTTTTATCTTAACATTAAAAAGACAACATACATACATAGAGCCAAAGAAAATTTAATGTAAAATCATATTTATAGTTTATACATAAATATTGTTGTAAATCATGCACTGTTTTTAAATTCCACAGAAGAATAGTTAACTTAATGACATGTGTAGTTAAAATATCACCTTTTCATAAAAAACTTTAAAAACTTCTTATTGTTTTGTAACTAATATCTGTATGCCTTTTGTTTAATTTTTGAAGTTATACTTCTATATACGCGCTCCACGTTAGAAATTTGCACAGGAGTGAATCGGTGAAATATAAGTTTTATCCATAAAACCGGATAACTTACAGTATTCAGAAATAGAAGAAGAACTGTCACACTTTAACCTACATTTGTCAAATTTACATCTAAAATCTAATAGATAACATAAAAACTCATTGTCTCCAAGTAAGAGATGTAGTGCATTCAAGTCCCCCTTTTTTAAATTTAATGTTTGTTTCGTCCCCCTTTTAAGTGGTTTCTGTGTGTCTTAAATTGTCCTTAATTTTTAATTTTAAATACTTGACTTTGCAATCATTTGCCATATATAACAATATAACTTTATCAAAGAAATTTGATAATTACAAGTTGAAAGAATTGCACACCCACACAATTTGTACATCTAATCTCATTCATTGTCTTACAACTGTCAACTTTATAAAATAAAATCTTAATAAATAACACACATTTCATAAATATATCTCTAGAATAAATATAAATAACTTTTAAATAACTCAATGGTATGTAACATTACTTTCATCAAACAAACAATCACATTACACCTATCTCTACTTCATTGGATAAAATCTGTCTCCTCAAGAACTTCCCCGTTTACTGTCAAACAATTAAAATAGCAGACTTAAGTTCTCTATTCAACAATACAGAATAGTTTGAACCATGTTCTTTCAACCATCAATTAATAGAGTACCGGCATGTAAGTAATGTTTTATTTATTTGTTCATTTATTAATTTATTACAATTTAATAGACTATTTTACCAATTTGTAGGTCTTCCCTTGTCTGCTTAAAAATTTTATTCATTTTGAAAAACAGACATGTAATATTGGCATAATTACTGTAATTTATATCATCTATCTTTGTTTATCTTTATTAGACAACACCCTAATATGGGTTTATTATTTCAGCATTTATTTAACTTTGTATCGAGACCTGAAGATGCTTTGCATATTGTAGAAAGCGAAATCGGTCGTCTGGATAGTTAAATTAAATTGATTGTGAGTAAGTCTAATTTATTATTTTTGTTACCTTTTGAAATGGACTCACACAAGCAATACGTTCATGATTTGCAATTATGTCCGTTCACCAAGCCATTTAATGAAAATAAGCATACATCGGAAAAGCAAATATTGCTTAATAATTATGCATTATTAATCTTGTACCAATTTAAATTTAAATGCATGAAACTTAAATTTCTGGAAGATTCGGAAGACCGTAGAAGGTAAAACACCGATTGCTTAGTAACTGTGATTGCTCAGGCCCTAAGTTAACTCACCCTAAAACGGCTACTTGCATTTCTTTATTATTTACGATTTCTGTTAATTATGTTTTTTATTGCAAACTGGCCCTGTTGCTCTAAATTTTTGCATCAGTTCAATCACATATTTATAAGTTGCATGGCTACTGCGGTGTGCTTCAATAAAAAATTTAGCAGCTGCTCTTGCACAATTATTATTTTTGTACAATTGTACAATTGTACAATTTCGATTCATTTTTGCAGAGTGTAAATAAAGAAAAATAGTCTATCTCATAAGCTAATCACTTCAAGTCGAATGTAATATACATTTTTGAAATCAGTACAATAATTAGAATACAATAATTATAAAATAAAAAAAAATGGTGAAGTAATTAAAAAAAAATGAGCGATGATACGCGGGTTGAGGGGTGCCTATCCCAGTAAATTTAAATTTCAAATATTAGTTGACGTATTTTTGCGAATTTTATAAAAATTAGAAGTTCAAAAGTTATTTTAGTCGGACACTTTTATCTGAAAAGCACTGTATACGAGTATACTATATATATATATATATATATATATATATATATATATATATATATATATATATATATATATATATATATATATATATATATATAGGAGGAGGAGCGGGAGGGATCTTTGCCTTTCCTTGACATGAGATTGCATAGATGTGAGGATAATGTTGTGAAAACACAATGGTATAGAAAACCCATATGTAGCAATAGATTCATAAGCTACCACTCTCACCATCCTCCGAGGATGAAAACTAATTTAGTCCTAGCGATGAAAGAACGTGTCAAAAGGTTATCTCATCCGGATTATCTCCAACATGATCTCAACCTCTTACGTAATATTTTTGTTGAAAATTCATATCCTCTAAGACTGATTAATAAATTAATTTTTAATGTTCCCTTTGTTAATAGAAACAACAGACTTACTATGTCACAATCAGTGCCCTCAGCACAAAATAATTCAGCTTCAACAAGTGTGTATTTTTATGCCCTTCCATATATTCCAAAACTAACCGTTGAACTCACTAAGACTTTATGAATATCAAAATAGCTAACAAGAACATCAAAACCATACGTCAGCTGTATAGCAAAATAAAACAACCCCTAACTACTCTAGAGACTACAGATGTTGTTTATTGCATTCAATGTACTGAATGTCCATCCACGTACATTGGTGAAACTGGCAGGATTCTGTCTAGCCGTATTATTTCTCATAAGAGTGATTGTAGATTAAACAAACCTACTTGTGCTTTGGCAAAGCATACTATCGATCTAGACCATAAGATAGATTTTAACAATGTAAAAATATTAGCCAGAGAGAAAAATAAATTTAAGAGAACTTTCTTAGAGATGGTACATATCAGCAAGAGTGATAATAACAATCTTAATAAGAGATCTGAAATCCAGAATCTTAGCAAAATTTACAATTTTATATTGACTTTTGACTGAGCTATTTTGCATCTCAGAGTTTTCTTTGTTCTTTTCTTTTGTTAAAAATTTCAGTATTAATTGAATACTTGTGATCAAACTTCAGTTACTAATTTAGTTTTGTTTTGTTTGAGTTATTATTTTTTCTAAACCTATTTACTAAATACTAATTTTTTTCGATTGCTTATGTCATAAATAACATTTTTAACTTCCCGCTTATTTTTAAGTTGGTAATACAGTTGGTAGTACTCAAAATTCATAAACAGTATTTTGTGAGACGTTAATTTCAAAGTTGTTTTTTGTATTTTCTCCTAACTATTTAAACAATAATTGTCCACCCACGTTCTCTTTCTGCTCGTGAAATGTGACTGAAATCAAGCCTGCAGCGACGACTGTTTTAACATGTCCTTCATTTTGTTTTTAACTTTTAACGTATTTAGTAATTTTAAAGTGTTTTTTTAACAGTAATTTTTAAAGTGTAATTGCAACTTCAGTATATCATGTTATTTAACGTTGTTGTTTCTGCCACGAATCTTACATTCGGGTAAGTTTTTTATAGTTTTTTATAGCCTTTTTTTTGGCACCATTCAAACTTAGGAAACCTTAGCAAAGCTCTGTTTTTATTGACTACCACACCCAAAAAGAAAAAAGTATTTACATATATATATATATATACTTTTTTTTACGTGTTTATCTCTTTCACCATTAAATTTTTGCTTGCGTTGAAAGTCAGTCACCGTGTAGAAGGAGTACGAGTATAAAGGTGTAGAATATAGAGAAGTTAAAAACGTATTCCAGTTCCACGGATATCCCTAGGGAAACTGCGGCGTGTAGGTGTAAAGCTTGGCTTGGCTGGTGGTGGAATCTCAGGTGCCACTGAGTGTTTATTCGATATGGACTTACAGCAGTATTTTCAGAAAATTATTTGAAGCTCCCAATTTCTATGGTTCTGTCGATTATTTATTCTCTGACGTAATTAATGTTATGGTTGTTTGTTTATTTAATTTTTTGTTTTGATTTAGTTGGTTATTGTTTGTTTCATGTTGTATTTAGCTTGTAAATTTTATCAAAACAAATACTTACGCATGGGGGCCTGATGATGGGGCATACGTTGTAAACCTTATAACCGGCAGCCCAAATTGAAGCAATTATTACAAAAACAACTAATGTCAATTTTATAGAATTTTTAACGGTTGACTATCTGATAGCAAATTATTATTTACACTTGTCACAAACGTATCGTGACAATAACCGCCGTAGTCTTAAAATTATAACGAGTTCTAAAAACACTGTTTTTGCATAAACAACCAATATTAGTATATATTTTATTAGTAACAACCAATGTCATTTAACATCGGCAGTTTTTGCTCCCAATTGGCAACGGTTATGTTTGTTTTAGTATAATTTGAGTTAATGAGGTAATGACGTGCATATCTATAGTTGTGCTTATCACATCATATTATTGTTTGGTGTACAAGTAAGAATTATTATTGCTATGTTATCAAGAGCATTAAGAGACCGCGAACCGAATGTTGAGTGGCCGGGTAAACGTAAAAGAAAGCCAAGAAAAAGTGATTTTATCAAAAAATAAAAGGTATCGGGAAAAGCTTATGTTAACCATAAGGCCAATGAAATGCCTGCCAGAGTTACAGGAATAGACTACAAGTAAGAATTTTAACGGTCTAATATTATATTTACTTGCATACAGACGTTTTATAGCTTATTTACTGCGTACTTAGTTAAAGAATACTCTCTTTGTTTTAGATGTAAACATTAATATACCATATTTAGACCATTATGCAGATGAAGATGACGATTCTTCTTTTGATCATTCTGTAGCCTTTTAATAAAAACTTCGGAATCAAGATAAGGAAAAACATCAGCGTCACACTGCTTTTTAGCTTCCATGGTATTGCCAGAGGTCGAATCAGGAGATACAGACTTCAGGATTCTATTAAAACTTCTGAAAGGAGGAGCTAAGTGTGAAAAAATGCACAAATTTTTTTGCAGGAAATCCAAATTAACATGTCATATCATGTTTATTATAATGTTTTTTACGAAAGACTTCAACTTTTCCTTTAGTGTACCAAGAACAGACACTTGTTCACGTATGATGAACGGATTTTAAAAATAGAAACCATTAGTGATGAGATAAATAAAAATCAGTTGGTATTGGAAAAAGAGTTGCACTTAAAAAGAGCCAGTAAATTTACGGAATTAAAAAACAATTATAAATTGGAAGCAAGGGCAGGTAGATGTATGGCTATATCGTTTGACTTTAAACAAACCCTACCATTACCGCATATAAGAACTAACGACTTATTTTTTAAAAAACAACTGTGGTGCTATGTATTTGGCATTCACGACATGGCGGATGATTCAGCATCAATGTACGTTTATACTGAAGATATTGCAAAAAAAAGGTCGAACGATGTAACTTCTATACTTTTGCATTATTCTTATCATAAAAATCTATCTAATGATCATTTTGTTATCTTTAGTGACGGATGTTCTGGCCAAAACACAAACCATGGCTATGGTTTATTTACAATATATGCTGGTGCATTCTTTAAAGATTTAAAAAAAAACCTACATATTTCTAATCAGAGGCAATTCCGTTCTTCCGAATGACCAGGACTCTGCCATGATTAAAAAAAAAGAGAATATGTAGTCCAGAAGTTCCAGAAGATTGGGAGTAACTCAAATGTTACTTAAGAGAAAAGCGATCTTCATTTAAGGTGGTTAATATGATTCAGTAAAATTTTTTCGATATAAATAAAGAATGTTCCTAATACTTTCTAAAGAGCCCAAGACCAAGTCTGGGTATTAGAGAAGCACGTATTATCAAGATATTTGTAGATTTTCCATACGTTAAAACGCGTAGTACATATTCTGGTCCATGTATTCACTGTGCTGTTCGGAATAAGATAGATAAGTGATATGAGTGTCCCATTGCTATTATTTCTGAGAAAATTCTGAATATTCTATAACTATCTGCATTTTTAAAAGGACCCTAAAAACGTTCCTTTTTATCAAACATTTCGAGTCACTGAAACGGTACCAACTGTTGACGTTGTTGTAGATTGTATGTGAGTAACTCAAATTTAAAAAAAAAAACATACTGTGTTGTCATCTGTGTTCTGGGTTAAAATATTTACAGCAAAACGTGGGATTTTTTTTTGTATTTCAGTCAAAAACAGCCAAAGTCAAAGTGTTTTTCATTATTTTTTCAAAAAGTAAATACTCTTTTGACACCTAGTACATTAAATAATATTTGCTTGTATATATCTTAATTCATAAAATTAAGAAAAAATTCATTGGCTTGAATATTACCAGGTTATTAAGTTTTTAATAATTTCTAAAAATTAACTTTTTTGGCATTGGTTGTTTTTAAAATAAACCCTTCAACTAAACAACATTTAAAAAATACTTAAGACTGTGAGTATTTCCTAAATTAGTATGGCGAAGAGTTTATTATTCTATATATATATATATATATATATATATATATATATATATATATATATATATATATATATATATATATATATATATATATATATATATACCCGGTATTTTAGGCGCCACGCCCTTCCGGTAGGGATCTATGGAGGAGTATCACTGAGCCGCAAGCCCTTATATCTTGCCGTACTGCTCCACCATAGGCCGATCAGACACCAGCATAATCCAGTCTTAGCCGCAGATTCATTTAGAATTTTAAACTGCTGCGTTAGCCTTTATGTTTTCTGTACACCGAGCTGGGAATCGAACCACTGAACCACTCGCAGTGAAGCGAGTGAGAACCGGCCGCCCAGCCTGCTTGGCTATCTGATGTTTTCTCAGTGGTTATTAAATTGAACAACATTTCTTGCATTAAAACTACTACTACTATCGGTTTACAGCGATCTCCGACGCCTTCCGACTCCTAACCGCCATTCTTCTCTGTTAAACCATAGGCTTGGAGGGATTTCTCACCTCTAGTTCTTTTTCAATTCCCTTTCTCCAGCTTCTTCTTCTTTGTTTCATTGGCCGAACTTCACTGCCATAATGTGATTACACTTTTAAGTATGGTGTTGTATATGAGTTGTTTGTTCGCTTTAGTTATTGTTTGGTCCCACAGAATGCCGTTCATCATGGATATGGCTTTTCTACCCTGTATGTTTCTGTCTTTTATAGCAGTATCAAGTGTTCCATCTTGAGTTATCTTTATACCCAGGTACTTGTATTCATCACAGTGTCTAATTTCTACCCCATCGTCTAATATAATGGACTGCTTTGTCCCTCCAATACACATGGTTTCAGTTTTCTTAATGTTGACTTCGAGACCCCATTTGTTATATTCTTTTATTAGCTTCCGAGTCATGTAACTCAAGTCGTTATGATCCTGAGCAATTAGTATTTTGTCATCAGCGAAACATAAGGTGTACAGTGTAGTCTCGTCATTGACAGGGATTTCCAAGCCATTACATTTTCTTTTCCACATCTGGAGTGCTTGTTCCAGATAAATTTTGAAAAGGGTAGGCGAAATACAGCAACCCTGCTTTAGTCCTTTCGTGACCTTAAATCGCTCAGATATCCTTGATCCAGTTTTAATTTTTGCAGTCGTTCCATTATATAGACTTTGCACTGCTTTGATAAGACTGCTTAATGTCGGTTTGCTGTAGGGTTGACCATAGTTTACTGAGGGGTACACTGCCATATGCTTTTTGTAAGTCTACGTACACCAGGTAAACTTCTTTATTGACGGCCGTCTTGCATTAAAATATATGGTTTATTGCCCGATGAATATTTTTTTCTCCAGATGTGTCCATTCATTCTTTGTATTCTGTGATTGACGGTAAACTCAAAGTTTTACTTTGTCGCTGCCATAAAAAATACGCACTTGGTATTTCTTAAATACAAATAATTAAAAAACCGTATACTACTATAAGGAATTTATACTTATACTACTCTTTGTACTTAAATCAATCAACAATACAAGAGGAAAACCTAGAACAAGGTTCCTTGATAACATCGATGAAGACATGAGAAATATGGGAATACGTGCTTTACGAAGAAAGGCGACGGTTACGGGCGGTTGGAGAGGAATTCTTAAGGCGAGGACCCACGTACAGTTGTAAACCCAGAATAATGATGATGATTCTACTTAAGCCAATTTTTACTTAAAGCATACGTTGAAAGAGAAGGTTTATTCTGGAAGTGTAAAATAAAAGCTTTACAACTCTTCCAAGAAGCATCATGTTTTGCTACAGCAGTAACATAGTTTTAAGCATTTTCGACGTTACTTATAATTAAACCTCCATTAAACAATCAGGGGAACGAATCAGTGATATATTAAAAGTTTCTGTGGCCCGTGTTTCCTATAAATAATTAAAGACAAAACTACGATAATCAACGTGGGTCAATATTCTATATATTTATTATTATATTGTATTAGTCCGGTAAAATAAGGATGCAACCTTGGAATGAAAGATAATAAGCTGAAATTTTGCATACGTCTTTATTTTGATGGTATAAAACTTACCTCAAAAGTCTCATATAATCACGTGTCCGCGACTTAAGATATTTAAGGTCAAAGGTCACGAAAATGAGTTTTCTGCAAATATCTCGTTTCCCTTACACTTTATGACATTTAAGGTGGTAAGAAAAATTGTAGAATGGAAAATTATCTTTAATTTTTGTCCCAAGTACTTTTATGTACCTTCAACCCTTCTTAAGATAGAGCGCAAATAGTGGGGGACCGCTTACCTATGTATACGGTAACGCGAAGTCAGACAGTAGGATTCAATAAATAATAAGTTATATAGTTAATTATTCACTTAAAATACTATTATTATCATTAAATTTTTATTATATATTATTTAATAAACTATATTTATAGATATTAATTATAAAATATATATTTTTTATATAATATTTATTTTATTTTTAACAAACACAATATTAAATGAAATATTTCAAATGAACTTTAATGATATTTTTAACAGCTGTATATACGATAAATTAAGATCAAGTGCAGAATTCAACAATAATCATTTTTATATTTAATTAAATACTGAAAAAATCATATTTATTATTTTTTTAAATTATATATTTATTTATTAATCCAATAATCGATTTATTAAAGTTACAAATATAATATATATTCCTTTATTATGTATGGTTAATATTTTTGTATTAATTTTCTTCTTCATCGTCTTCTTCTTCTTCTTCTTCTTCTTCTTCTTCTTCTTCCTCTGACTGCTCAATATCGGATTCATCATCATCATTCTCGTTTATTAAAGTATCAGAATAAAAATATTCAAGAATATCAGGTGCATATTCACTTTCTTCAATAAAATCATCTGAAGTTGATGAAGGGTTTAGACATGATTGTCCATTACACTGCCCACAAATTAAAGTAAATTGCAATCCTGATTTCCTGCATCCGCAATTAGAACCACAACCTTTCTTGCAATTACAAAATATAGTATTTAGCAGTTCTTCTGGTGCCGGCGGTAATAATGTTGTTATTGGTTCCAGAAATTCATTTTGCATTACCCAGCCGAATTCTTGGGGTTCTAAATCATTTCCCAACCAAATTTGGATCTGATAATAGACACGAATGATATGCTGACGAGCTGCTGCACTTGAAGGTGGAAGACTTGATAACTGCACTGGTTTGTTGAGTCTTGTTGATTTGATGAACTGGGTGTATCGAAAAGAGTCTATATCATCTTCTGATGTTGGAGCATTATACGCTGCTCAGAAAATACGTACTCCATTTTCAAATAATTCTTGTATTAACTTGTTACAAATATATATATTAACTTGTTACAAATAAAACACAAATCAGCCATTGCAATTAAAAATATACACTCAAAATTATACGTCTGTCGATGCTAAGATGTTGTTTTCAACTGAACGATAAAATAAATTTCTTTCGGTAAAGAAATACTAACGCAGAGAAATAGCTCTACCCTACCATTTCCATCATCAAGTGAAATATCCCTCCACCGCTATTGTGCGTATATACATAGAAGTACCAAACTCATTCGCCACGGTGTGTAGAAAGTCATATTAAAAAAAAACCGGTTAGGTCATATATAACAAAGGAGCATCTGCTACAGTTTCGCAGAAACAGCAACAGCAACAGCAAATTTAATGATAATAATAGTATTTTAAGTGCATAATTAACTATATATTACTTGAGAAAAAAATTAAAGAGAATTTTCCATTCTACAATTTTCTTACCACCTTAAATGTCATAAAGTGTAAGGGAAACGAGATATTTGCAGAAAACTCATTTTCGTGACCTTTGACCTTTAATATCTTAAGTCGCGGACACGTGATTATATGAGACTTTTGAGGTAAGTTTTATACCATCAAAATAAAGACGTATGCAAATTTTCAGCTTATTATCTGTCATTCCGAGGTTTGCCCCCTTGTTGCCTTATTTTACTGGATTATATTTACTCAGTCATAAATACAGTTTAATTAAATTTATCAATAAATTGGAATTGTAATTAAAAAATAATATGTAAAATAAATCCATCTCAAAAGATTTGATTGTAAAAAGATGATCGGTTTAAATCGCTAAGGAAATTCAAGCGTTGTGAAACCACATTGAATATTAAAATTAAAATATATCGGCTTCAAAAGAACGCAAGAACTCTCTCGTTTAAATATCGTGTCAGAGGTTGTGAACAGAATACATTAAGAAACACTCAATTCTATGATTTTGCGTGTAAAAGCGTTTGTAACGTAAGGAATTTTACCCCAAGCAGCGAGTTATTGTTGTCGCTGTCATGCCATTATTTCAGAAGGATATCAGGACGGTACAGAACATAGCAGAACAGCTGACAGCGATTTATAATAATAAGTTTGTCTATGCCGCTTATCTTTGCACATATATTACCAACATGGTAACTTCGGTTGAAAATGAATTCGTTGTATGCTCTGTTCTTAATGTTATTATTAATGATCTCTGATGAAAAATGTTTACTGATGCACACTGCAAACAAACTCACACGTTTATCATGGAAATATATATTATTTTGTTATTATCCATGTCGTACATTGGCGTAATCAAGTGAATTGCCAAACAAAAACTATACTCTTCTAAATTTTTTCTTCTTCTTATGGAGCCTATCTGTTTCGAGTGTTGACGATTAATATTGCCATCTAATTTGCTATTTTTAGTTTGCTTATTTGTGACTAATCTTATTTTGTTCGTATTTTCCTTATTTCATTTTATTAAACCAGCCACATAAAATTTATTATATATCTATTTTCCTTTTCCTTTTTATTTCTACTGTACAGGGTGTATTTTTGGAAAATTAACATCCGTTAACTGAAAAACGGGTCACTTGAGCCATTTTAAAAACCCAACATTTAATGGATCTTAGTTCATCAATAACAAAGATACTGGGTATTCTATCTCTTTTGATAACTTCTTATTTGGTTCAAAACGTTTTAATCACACTATATTTTCTTTATATTGGGCAAGCGAATATTCTTTAATGTTTCTAATCGAATAATTTATTTATTCTTATAATATAAAAAATTCAGGTACCAATTAAAAAATATTGGAAAAAAAATCTGACCCAAAAAACAACTTTCTGTGCATAAGATTTTTTAAAATGGATTATGCAGTTGAAAAGAGGACGAAAAACTAAATTTAGTTGTATATTTTTAATTTTCGGCAAAATGTTTTTTCTGGTAAAATTTTGGATTGAATTCTGAAATATGTTAATTGCAAAAGCTCAAAGTTGAGAAAGCCAGATTCCATTGTCGGATTTGTTTATTGAAAACCTAAATAGGAAATTTGAGGGAATTCTGGAAAACTCGGGAAGTTTTGGTAATTTTTAAAAGACTGGTTCCAAATAGAGCGTGCAGGGAGATTTTGGATATTACATAGATGTTCCAAGCGGAAAAGGATCTGTCGCTGACCTTGAAAGTATATATAAAAGTTTAAATATTTTTGTTAAACTTTTAGAGAAAAGCATAGAAGATATATCTATTTAGAGTAACCTTTAGGCCACACAAGAAAAAGAACTAAATGTGTCAAAGGAAGAACTCTTACACACCATCTTGAGATTTTTGCATGTAAACGACAACTCGCTAATACCAAAAAATAATACCGATCGGTTATATAAAATTAAACCTTTGCTGGATTGTCTAAATTCTCAATTGGGTAATTATTATGGTGGATAGAAAATGTGTGTAGACGAGTCAATTGTAAAATTTAAAGTCCAACCATCTGTTAAACAATATAATCCGATGTAACCGATAAAAAGAGGGTATAAGCTCCGACGTGAATGGTTTTGTAAACAAAATTTCAAGCAGATCAAGGCGGAAATGAAAAAAATCAAGAGAAATACTTCAAATATAATTAAGGTGAACGAGTTGTTTTATCTTTGACAGAAGCATACTGGGAAAAAATAAAATTATTACTGTTTTGATAAAATTTACAACATTATAAAACTACTGGAGCAACTAAAAGTTGAAGAGCTCCGAGCTAATAGAAAGGATTTTGTAAAAAAAAGTTCGAAGATAAAAAACTTGCTAGAAGTGACTTTGGCTACCGTATTTCTAAAGCAGGAATTTTCTTTTTTAAGTAAAAGAATAATTGCATAGTCACTACTGCTTCCAACTTTTATGGGAGCAAATCAACCACATTGAAACGAAACCAATGTGATGTCAAAAATATTCAACATACCAGCACCCCAAATAATAGAAGATTATAGACCACGTGGTGGTGTAGACCATCACGACCAATTGAGTTGATATTACGGTTTGGACAGAAGATCTAATAAATGGTGACATCGACTTTTTTGGGCTTGCGCCTAGAAATAACCCTTGTAAATAGTTTCTTTATAGCTAAAAAAATATTAGAACCACCTCCAAAAAATTAGTTGGATTTTCGTAGAGACCTTACTAGTAGCCTCTGTTTTGCTTCTCCCTACAGAACAAACAAGACTCGAAGAGGAAAAAAATAAAGGCATAATTTTAGCGTATCTTTGATAAGGTAAAATTGTAAAATCATAATTCCTCAATAGAGGAAATCGCTGGCCAAAATTTGTTGGCTGACCAGATGTGAAATTTTTAGTATGAACAAAATACAATCAATTTTTAACCGATGTCAATTTGCTCTTTATGTAAAGTTTTTCTATGTATTATTTAAAACAAAAACTGTTTCATAGAATATCATAAGATAAATAATTTAAAAATATAGTTAGTATAATATACCTCAATATTTTTTCCACTCTGAATTTATCCATATGAATATGGTACTTTTCAGTACCATATTGTTTTAGTAACAACGCAACATCAATTATGAATATTAGATTGTGTAAAATTTATTAAAAAAATATTTATATTTAAATATTTATCGCTATGATATCAATATCTAAATATAGTGACTGTTCCAGTTACTGGTACTTCTAAGTACCTCTGGGACTGAAATGGTTAATGGTTTTTAAAATTTTGTTGACTCCAAATAAACCATCTTTTTAAAGAAGTTTGGATTATTATTGTTTAAATAAAGGATGAATCTCTTTCAGATTTCATATTATTGCTTGTCACTTTAATCTAAGCCAATGTTTACTACAAACCTGCATATGTGATACCGGTAAAGTCGTTTATATTTGCTCTGCGTGATAATGTATTTTTGGCCACGGATTCTGCTATTATGTTATCATTTATCCCGGAATAGCTTTGAAACTTCGTAATACCATTTTAAAATCTTTAAAAATTTTAATTGATATGTTTACAATGTTTTTTTGTAGTTTTGTAGTTTAAATATTTAAAAACAGAATAAATCAATTTTAATGATAATTATTCTATTTTAGAAAAACTTTACCTTAAAATAGCTTGTAAATATTTTTGTTATTATTAGTTTATTTGAAACTAGGCTAAATATATACTCAATCGATAATTTAAAATGAATATCTTTTAGCAATACCACTCTATAAAGCTCGACGAATCATAGTTCATGCATTCATTTTTTCTCAATGTGACAAACATAAAAACGGAATTATGCAGTGTTCAGTAACTACAAGCCTTAGGCGGTCGTGTGTGCATGTGAGGTCGCTCGGATCCAGATGATAGATGGGTCAAACGACCATCCATCTCCAAAACGCATTTGTACGCCATTGTCAGTAACAGCTCGAGGTAGACATGTCCATACACGCCCCAACGGTAACGTATGCATTCCCGAGTCTGCCGGCGATAAATATTTACTCCCAATTTATTTGTGGAATAGAAAAGCCTATAGTAGTCCGCTTTATTTGACATCGACTAGGTATACTCTGGCAAATTTCGCTTCCGAAATTGTGAAGCTGGAAGGCTACATGGTCGGTGGTAATTGAATAGAAATTTTAGAGACTAATACCTATAGGCACACAATTAAATTATGTCCATCGAGTTATTTTGGATAGAACTAAAATATTTAATTTAATTTAATTTACCTTAATTTAGATGGCCTTGCCACAATATACACAGAGAGACGAAAAAAAATAAGAATTCTAATTAAAAAAAAAGGAAAAAAAAAGAAACTAAAAGTTCCAAGGCACATTCTGTCTGTGAAACTTTTTGCATTAGATTCGGGAAAGCGTCAGGAAAGTTTGTAAACAAACTTCATGCTGGTAAAATAAAAATTTTATTTTATTCCCAAGAAATATGTATTTTTAAAGTTCATAGAAAATGAATACTTTGCAACTAAGAAAATATCGACAGGAATGCGTTTAATTTTATTACTCGGGGGTTTTCGAAGTTGCTGAACAACACTATGATAATACCCATATTCCTGCTGCCCACATTGGATCTGGTTTACTGGAGTATGTTAATTTAATTCTAAATTAATCGACAGTCATAACTCGTGGGTTTTCAAGGTAGATCAATACAAATATGATAACGGCGATGATCCTTAAGCTGCCTGATTCCCAGGGTAAACCTCACCTTCTAAAGTAAAATGTTGTTTTCATTTTTAACCCTTTAAGGCGCAAAACTTTTTGCGTCGTCCAAAGCTTATATTCATTAAACCGATGCAAAACAAGTATAAATAGAGTAATAATGTATCCTTATGGCATTATGTTTTTTTCTTTGTCGAACAGGACCTGGTTGATTTTTCAACCAAAGAACCATTGCGGTCTCAACGACTTTGAAAATTTCACTGGTTGAAAACTCAACCGCTTGTTCAATTTGTTAAGTAAATTGTGTTACTAAATAAAAAAACCACTTTAGACAAAGTTTTATTCAAAAGGCAATTATTATAAGAGACAATTACAAATGAAAAGGTGTAAAACATTCCAAACAAAGGGCAACATCACATTTTTTGCATATCATGTGAGATCGCTTTGGTTTCTTCTCTGTGCTACAGGAAGCACATCGCCGAGAGGTGCCTTTTACAGGTAAATGTTCACCAACTATCGAATTTCTAACTACAGGATCAGTAGACACCTTTCGTCATTCAATCTTGTTTATTTTACGAAATATTGTTGCTACAGGACCCCTTTGTTTTCTACTCGAAAAATGATTTATCAGCTCATTGGCAAAAAAGCTGCGGTATGCCAAATGCGACATAGGTTTGCGAGAATTTCTTTTCATTCCAAGATTATACAATATATAACTGTTTACTACTGTAGCATTTAGGATGTAGTACAGTAGTTTCATCCACCATTTTCTGGATTTCCAAGAGATATCATAGCAAGAAAGCATCTCATCGAATCTGTCGACGCCTCCCATAAACCGATTGTAATCAGAAACTGCTTTTGGGCATTCAATTTCTTTCCGTACTCCAGCTTTATTAGTACGCTTTACAGTTCCTTTTTCAGCAGGATTATGCATATTGCTGATCACTACCATACATTTTTTCCCTCTATCTCTCCATTTTACCACAAATATGTCTCCAGTTTGAGCAAAGTCGGAGTCTCCAAGTTTTATATCTTTGTCACTTCGTAAAAACTCTTTTGGGTAATATTTTCGGTTAATTCTAAATGTGCAACAGCCAAATGATTGTCTCTTAGACAGTTCTTGTAGAAGGGGAATACTGCTAAAAAAATTGTCGAAGTAAAAGCAATAACCTTTATTCCACACGTCTTTTGAAAGGGATGGGACAACCCTTTTCCCTAATGAGTAATTGTCGCTTTCAGTGGACTTACCTTGGTACACTTCAACCGAATACATATATCCTGTTTCAGCACATGTAGCAACCCAAACTTTGAAACCTCGCTTAGTTGGTTTTAGAGGCATATATTGCTTCAAGCTTGACCTACTCTTGAAGCCAACCATACTTTCATCGATGGATATATTTCGAGAAGGCACACAATTCTGTTTGAAATTATTGTTGATATTATCAATCAGTGGACGTATTTTGTATAGTTTGTCAAATTGGTTTCACCTTTTTTTGGCATTTTTGAATTATCATTTATATGGATGAATCGTAATATTTGAAGAAACCGCTTTTGGGACATTACTTCGCAAATTCTCTCTACCCTAAAATGTTTATCACTTGACCAGTATTTGAGAGACGGTAAGGAATGAAATCCCATTATGACAAGCACCCCAAAAAATGAATTGAGCTCCTGAACGTTTAAATTTATTGTCATTCCATGCTGCTGAGCATATAAATTAGACTGTTCTACTATGTTCTGCAGCATATTTTGACCAAAAAGTTGGTGGAAGATGGACATCGGAGAGTCAACGTTGACTGGCGTTGACCACTTCGTTCAGAAAATGTAGTCTTTGAAAACAAAAGAGGATTTGAAGCTTCCTTTTTATATGTAAGAAAATTGTCATCGTTATCAGTAGGAATATTATCACCATCGTCGTCATCATCCACTAGCATCTCGTAATCATCAATGTGACATATTTTTTTACTGGAATATTGATAAGTCGGGTCAGTCAAAGAATCATCAGAGTCAAATGCTGTAGCTTCCTCAAACTCATAACTGGGTCGTGGCCTATCAGGCAAAAGAATACTTTCAGAGTTACCATTAGCTGATGCTAAAAAAATAACATCAGTTAGTAGGTATGTCTACTATCAATACATTCATACTTACATGAAGGAGCATCCACATTTGAGCGTGTGCATGTACCATTTGTTACATTGTATATTACAGCATCCTCTGCATTACTGTCACCACCATCTTCTGAGTCTATGGCTTGGTCATCAGTTATACCATCAATCCATCTGTAGAGTTGATTGGGATCTAGCTCTTGTAGCTTGTTAATCCTGATTCTGGACATTCTTAAACAGATACTTCATTTACTATAACAAAAAATTTAATGTTGCTATTATTACCAATGCTTTATAATTATTATTTTGATATAAAAATTTCTATCATTATTATACAGACAAAATAAATAATTACCAGTTTCAAATCAACTAAGGTGTTGGCAGTATGAACTGGATATAACATGGAATAACATCTCAGCCGAAACTTTATATACTAATTTTGAATTTTATTTCATACATATAATGTTTAGTTAATGAAAATAAGCTTAAAGAATTTTGCTAATACTACTAATTTAAAAAGTAGAACAGAAATAAAAGCACTCGTAACCTAAAAATTTTGCCTTCTAACAGTATTTTATTGTATTTATCACTAATAAGCTGCAATGAAGAAAACCTAGACATTATTGTCAAGCTCTTTAACGACATCTACGATACGGGCCAGATTCCAAAAGATTGGCTTCGATCTACATTTATCGCCCTACCAAAAACACCACGTGCGAACTTCTGCAAGGACCACCGACTAATAAGCCTAATGAGTCACTTTTTGAAACTTTTCCTGAGAATACTTCACACTAGATTGTTTAAGAAATGTGAAGAGGTCAGTGGATGGAGTCAGTTTGGTTTCAAAAATGGACTTGGCACGAGAGAGGCGATCTTTAGTATGCAAACATTGATACAGAATTGTTTAGATCAAAGAAAGGATGTTTTTATCTGTTTCATCGATTACGAGAAAGCATTCGATAATGTAAAACATGAATTGATGATAAAATACCTACAAGAGTTGGGATTGGATGCAAAGGATATAAGAATCATTGCCAATCTGTATTGGAATCAGACAGCAACAGTACGTCTTCAAAATTCCAACGAAACAGAAGATTTCTCCATTAAAAAAGGAGTAAGGCAAGGTTGTATACTGTCTCCAATGCTGTTTAATTTATACGTAGAAAAAGCCTTCGCAGAAGCAGTGGAAGACTCTAATAAGGGTATTAAAGTTAACGGCATATTTATTAATAACATCAGGTATGCCGATGATACAGCCATAGTGGCAGATAACATCGAAGATCTTCAGTGCCTTTTGAATGATCTAACTCTTGCAAGTGAAGCTCGGGGTTTGAAAATAAATATCAAGAAGACAAAATCAATGATTATAAGTAGAAATGATTACCCCAACGCAAAGATATATGTCTCTGGAGAAGAAATCGAACAAGTCAGGCAATTCAAATACTTGGGATGTTTGCTGAATGAGGGTTGGGACCCCGAGAATGAAATAAAGAGCAGAGTTGAACAAGCCAGAAATGCTTTTTTGAGGCTTCGTAAGTTTCTGACTGATCGCAAGTTGGACTTCAACCTCCGATACAAGATGCTTAAGTGTTACGTGTGGCCTGTTCTCCTGCACGGAATGGAAGCATGGACGTTAAAGGCCAGTTCCATTAACAAACTTGAAGTGTTCGAAATGTGGTGCCTGCGTCGAATGCTCAAAATATCATGGACGGACAGGGTCAGAAATGAGGAAGTAGTCAGAAGAGCGGGCTTACAGGATAGGGAACTTTTTAATTATGTAAAAAGTAAGAAGACTGCATACTTGGGGCACATTATACGAGGAGAACGATACACTTTTCAGCAACTGATACTCGAAGGGAAAATAGAGGGTAGGAATGGTCTCGGACGTAAAAAAATGTCATGGCTGCGCAATATTCGACAATGGACAGGAATCCACAGCTATGAAATGCTTCGCAATGCTGCTAAAAACAGAATTATTTAATCCAGAATATTTAACATCTCACCTGACAAGACGATGTACGGTGGACGCCTACGCAGAAATGCATAGCACCTTAAGAAGAAGAAGAAGCAGCATTCCGTTTACTTTACATAATGTGATAACGTTCTGTATAAACAAATATAATATAAAATAATTAAAACTTACCTAAATATCGGTTTTTTTCATAAAAATCGGGCACTTAAAACAACAAAACAGAACACCTGTAACACAGCTAGTACACTAAAGGCGCACAGGTTGAATAATAAACCACTTGTGACTGCAGTTCGCGCGCGTTTGCATTTACCGTTACTAAGTCATCGAAAGATCGTTCCTTAGACAGAATCGTGATAACTGGCTTATTCACAAACCTGTACGACATTAAGAAGTGAGTGATTCATAACCGGTTGATATATCGACCAGAAATCGTTAAAGGGTCAGTCGAAAGTCATTACTTGGAAGTTTTCGAGATCACTAAACACCAATATTATGACGGCGATGATCCTCGTTGAACAGGGTGAACCTCGTGATATAAAGTGTTATGTTATTTTTATTCGAAATTAGTTAAAAGTTATTACTCATGGGTGTAGAAAACAAAATATCGATTAAAAAATATTCTTATATCGAAGAGGGAAAGAAAATGCTTACTGGGAAAGGAAAGAAGAAAGAAAATTGTCAAAATGAAGGTTCCGCTGTAACCGACACATGGTTCAGACTACTAAAATGAAAATCATATATAGGTGGTCATCTTCTGCTGAAGATAATAATAATATTAAAAATAAGATAAAAATAGAACAGACTTGATTCTTATTAAAACCAAATATAAATATATGAAGTGTGTAATAACTGAATAACCTATAATACATATATTATGCGTCATATGTCACCGATTTGTAATTTTATAAAGAAATATTTAGTAAATAAATATTTTCATTTATTATAGAAATACCATTGTTTAATAGGAGTGATTATTTGATACAATTTTGCCAAAAATAAAAATATGTTGTATCAGACAGCTGGTTTAAACTACTTCCCCACCTCAAAACACCAATCGAAAGATTGTAAGGAATGAAATTAATTTCGTTTTGAATAATCATAGATATAAATTAAGTATCTAGAGTTCAAGAAAAATTGTAAAAAGTACGAAACAAAGAAAATGGATGAAGAAAGATATTTTGAAACTCATTGAAGATAGAAACAAACACAAGAACAGTCTTTATATAGAAATCCAATAAATCATAGATTCAAATATCAAGGAAGCTAAAGAAAAATGGATAAATAAAATGAGTGACGAAATAGAAATCCTAGATAATAACAAGAAACATAATATATCCACTCTAGCTGACAAAAAAGAAAGAATAATTATAGAAAGATGCAAACATATTTAGCACGTTGCGTACGGCTGTACAATAACTTTTTTATGTATCTAGATTCATTTTTATCTAATTAACATGCCACGGTAATTTTTTTTGTTTGATTTTCGATATATCATAAGTTTTTTTAGAATATACTTTGTGGCACAACGTTTGTTTCACGCCGGCCAAGGATTAATTTGTTTATTCCAGCCGGCGTGGTTTGTTACGCGTACCACACGCTATATTTCGCGCCAAATGCATATTCATGGTTCTTGGAACAGTAGTGGGGTAACTGAATTTGCAGATCGTTTGTATTCTGTGTCTAGTTAGAAGTAGTCTTAGTTGTTATTAGTTGTTGCTGACGGAGTGTTGTTATCGTGTCATTTATTGCAATATGAGAGATTATGAAAAAGAACAGAGCCGTCTGCAAGCTATTTGGGATGAGATTATGTCTGATGAGGACAATGAAAGTGAATTTGCCGATGTTTATTTGTCAGAAGAATATAAACCTGAATCTTCCAATGAGTATTCTTCTGATGGTTGCGAGGAGTCAGTTCCCAAAAAGCGTGTCAAGAAAAATGATGAAAAATCTGGCGTAGGTACTTCTAATGTCGTTTCTGCAACCGTAAGTTATTGAACTTTATTTTTATTTTGTCAACAATAAACAGGTAAACTTTTTGTAAATGGATTTGGAATCTGGTTTACATGAAACTATTTCAATCCGAGGAACAAGGACTGTTGAACAACAAACAAAAATATTATTGATGTAACTATACCAGAAGTAATTGATATGGCCACAATTACTGAAGAAGTGTGTCGTAGCAAGCAATTTCAGTGGAGGGAAGTTGATGGAACATCGCTGAAAACATTCGATTACAGAGTAGAAAACGACGGAATAAAATCTTCGTATTACGAGAATTATATAGATCAAGAACCATATGATTGTTTCAAGATATTCCTTACTGACGACATAATAAATTATATAGTTGAACAATCCAACTTATATGCACAGCAGGTTTTACAAAATTATACTACACCATCAAATAAGAGGAAACACAAAAAGAAGTGGGCTCCCACAAATACTTCTGAAATGGAAAAATTTTTTGGCAGTATTACGTGGATGGGATTAGTCAAATATCCTGGAATAAAAGCATACTGGAGTAACGACATTTTGTATACAAATTAGATGAAAAGTATCATGTCTCGAGATCGTTTTGAAGAGCTATTAAAGATGTGGCACTTTAGCGACAATAATGAGCGATATGTAGTAAATGATCGGCTAAGAAAAATTACTCCACTTCTCGAGAAGCTAATTGAACAGTTTCAAGCAGTAATGGTGCCATGTGAAGGAGTATGCACAGATGAGACACTTGTGCCGTTTAGAGGACGCCTAAAATTTAGGCGATATATAAAGAACAAACGGCACGAGTTTGGCCTAAAACTGTACAAATTATGTACTATAGGTGGGTACACATACAATTTTAAAGTGTATTCTGGTAATGATAAGACTGATGATGGTAGTGCTTCCGCAGGAGTTGTGTTGCATTTGATGGATAATCTTCTTGACTGTGGGCGTACTTTATATACCGACAACTATTACACAAGTGTGTCTTGCAACCAAGTTATTAGAAAGAAATACACACCAAGTTGGCACTGTGAGAGCTAATCGTAAACTCAATTCTTCCAAAGTGGTTAATATTACATTAAAAAAAAATGAAATTTTTGCTGAAGAAAGTTCTACTGGTATAGTAATGCTAAAGTGGAAAGACAAACGTGACGTGATGATGCTTACGACAAAACATCAAGCAGACACCACTAAAATAAAGAACAGACGCAGTGAAATAGAGAAACCAACTGCTGTCGTTAGTTACAACAGGTGCAAGAGCTACATTGATTTATCAGATCAACTCAAGTCTTACTCTCATTGCCTTAGACGAGGTAATAAGTGGTACCAAAAATTAGCAGTTGAACTGATTTTTGGCTGTGCATTAGTAAATTCCTTTCTAATATATAAGGAGGTAACACAGAAAACAATTCAAATAACGGAATACAGAAAGCTGTTAGCTGCAAGGTTATTATTCGGTAAACATCATGTGGACCACATGGAGAACGAAAAAGCAGATGATATAGAACAACTAGAATACGTTTTGGTGCACCATAAACGAAACCGTTATGTTGTGTGTTATAAGGCCTTAAAAGAATCAAATGACAGGAACACTGCAGCGAATACTTGTTCCCGATCAGTTTGGCAATGCAATGGGTGTAGAAAGAATTATTGTATTCCTTGTTTTTTTTTCAGGATTATAAGATGAACAAGAAATAATATTTTTTTCGTAACAGACGTCGACGTGGAACATAAAAGGACCCCCAATCCTAAACGTAGAGGTAAAACATGCGATACAATGAACTGAAATGAATGGAAAGAATTAAAACACTTGTCGAACAGACAAAATATAAAAAAAATGTAATAAAACTAATAAATGATAACAACATAAAACTACTAACACATATTTTTAATAACATATATGAAAATGGCGTAACACCAAAGAAATGGCTTAACTCAGAATTCATAGCTATAATAAAGAAATCTAGTTCCCGCAAATTCGACGAATTTAGACTCATTAGCATAATCAATCACTTACTAAAAATATTCTCAACGATGATACAAAATCGAATTTATTAAAAAAATGTGAAATAGACATAAGTAACTGAATAGTAATTGTAGGAAATATGAAAACGAATTGGTAAATTTAAGATTGAATTTCAAATAATATGGTTCTACAAGTTGTGCACAAAATCGCTTACCTTAAATTGGTGTTCTTTAGGATTTGGTTAACTATGCAGACCCAAATGTGACTACTTAATTCATCACAGCTCAATCCCTTCAATGGATTCCTTCCATAAAATTCCTGTTGGACGCGAGACGGTACCTCCCGATACGTAACTTCCAATTTCTTCACATTTTTCGTTGAAGGTTGGAAGTGAAGTAGTACCTTGTCGGTTAAAATCTACTCATTGGAGCATGCCTATTTGGATATAGGAGCGATTTGTGTGGGTCGAAGTAAAATCATATTATAGCACGCTTTGAATGAAATGCGACCAATAAGCACATAAGGTAATTCTGCATCATTTCAAGGAAATATAATTATTAAAGATCTAAAACTTATTCTACCCGAAATAAACTAAGTATTATAATAATATTGGATATAAAATAAATAAATTAGGATTCCTAAACAGTGACTCTCAGTTCGGATTTAGAAAGGCCTTGGGAACAGCAAATTAGTTGCTTGCGTCTCGTACACTCATTCAAAAGTGTCTCAATTACCAGAAAGTATTTCTTTAAAAAATTGTTGTATGAACTACAGAAAATGAAACTGGACGGAAAGAATATCCGCATAATTCAAAACCTTTAGTGGAACCAAGAAGTAACCTTAAAATATTCCATCTACACCACTTAAAGCGTCCATATACAAAGATGTACCCGACAAGGCTGTGTCGTGTGTCCAATGATCTTTAACCCTGCTGTCCTGTTCGGGTCTATTTGACCCAAAAAAAAATTATTTCTTATTTTACAAATTATTACGCGGCGTAACGTTTTGGTATTCCGTGACTATTACCTAATCTGAGCTCTTTCAATTGCATATGAGATAAAACTTCAACTTCCTGATTTTTTTGATAAAAATTAAATTGTTACCTATGATACGTTCGGGTCAATATGACCCACGTATTTAAACCGTTAAAAATTTCCTGTGTACGTATGTTTAGTTGGCAGTGTTTTATATTTTCTAACAGTGTTTGTCAGTCATGTAAGTTTATAAATAAAAACAAGTTTGTGCAAGCTAGAACTTGTAAAAAATTTGAAGTGTAGCTGAACGATGTTAGGCAGAAGGGCACGTCATGTAGAAGGAAGTGGGAGTGATAGACAAGTGGTAGGAGACTGATGATATGTTAAGCGCATTCATGCCATTCATATACATTTTAGTCTATTTTTGCATGTTGATAATGTCGCATCGAAGAACGCTAACCGAAAATGAGCTGCGCGAGCTCGCGAACGTGTCAGACAGTGATGAATACATATCAGAAACAGAAAACCATACAAGTAGTGAGAGTGAAGAAGAAAGTAGTGATGATTCTGTTATTCCATTCTACGTACCACATCCTCCTTATCAACGCGGTCGTTTTTCTACGGCCAATGTTATAAATAATGTTTCAGGAGTTACAAGGTACACATGTGCGCGAATTTTCGATATCAAAAATTCATTTGAAGTACTCTTTTCTGACATAGTTGCAAACCAAATTATTAATATGACAAACATGGAAGGCCAGCGTGTTTTTGGAACCAACTGGAAAGACTTGGATAAAATTGGTTTTCAAGCATACATTGGTCTTTTATTGTTAGCTGGAGTTTTTAAGTCCCATGGTGAATCAACTAAAAGTTTGTGGAATGATTTGTAAAACCCATTCTTTTTATTACTGTCCCAGTTGTAAACTGAATTAAATTTTGTAGATATTTGTCATTAGGCTTTTCTGGTTAATGAAAGAAAAAAATACCTTTTGTTTTTTAATAAGGTTTAATTTACATTAACAACATCATTTTTGTTTAATTAACCATAATTTTTTGTTAGTAAAGTTTAGTTTAGCACTATTAGCTTATTTTATTTCGATTAAGGAGCGTAAGCCATAGTTGGGTCATATTGACCCGAAAGGTACATAAACAAAATAAACAAAATCATTAATGAATGCCTTAGATTGTGTATAGGAACCCTAAGAAGTACACCCATTAATAACCTTCAAGTCGAATGCTGTGAAATGCCAATGGATATAAGACGAAAAGAAGTTTTCATCAGGTTTTTAGTTAGATTGTATAAGAAAAAGTCAAGTTTAATATCCAAAGTACACCAGCTGTTCTTAGCAGACTTAACAGAAAAATATTGGATAAAAAAGAAAACTTGAAATACAGTACATAGTAGATTTCTATTCAAAAATGACAGTATATGATAAAGAAATATATAAATATGACATAAACCCAAATTACTATATTGACTTTATAATACTATGGAACAAGTACAGGTATATTTGTTAAGGGACTACAGCAATTTGCCTTTATCTTTAACAAAATTAATATTTATATCTGACAGTTTACAATTGTTCAAAGATTGTTGTATGCTATATACAGATGCATCCGAAGCGTCGAAGGTGTGGGATGTGAATACTGAGATAACAATAATATAAACAGTAAAATGTTTAAACTCAATTCCATCTTGAATATATACACAACTGAATTAATAGCCATAGTGGAAGCACTGAAATATTTATCAGATATAAATCATTCATAGTTTATAACTTATAGTGACAGCAAAAGTTCTTTATCCTAAATTAAAAGTAAATTACATTGAATTATATATAATAAATAAAATTAAATAACTTCAGCAACAAGGCAAAACTATTAAGTTGGAATGGATTAAAACCCACTGTGGAATAACTGGAAATAAAATAGTAGATCAACTGGCATCAACGAGGTGACACAAGGAGTATTAACTCATTATCTTTGTACGTCTAGAGATATAAAATCAGACATATTCAAAGAGCTTAAGAAAGAATAGAAAGAAAGGTATATTAATGAGAATATAAATACAGGAAACCATTACCGAGCAATCAGAAACCATATTACGGATAAATCTTGGTTTTCTAAAAAGGAGTCGACATGAGATATATGGCAAGAACTATATTCAGAATGAGATAGTTGATAGTCCACAATTTACTTCTGGTCGGATGGGTAACCTACAGCATAGAATTTTGAACTGTTCTCTTATATCTAATAAGGTTAATAATTTTTTTAATTCGCTGTATTCTTTGACCAATGTTAACCATCCCATTAATTTAAATTATTTATTAACATTAGAAAACAATGAGTTTTTATATAGATTATTGTGTAAACACGTTTTACATATTAAACTCAAATTGTAATTGTACATATAGAGTAAGTATTTCTTTATAATTAGTTAGAATAAAAAAAATAAAAAAAGCAATAAAAAAAGTAAAAGAAAGAAATACTTAAATAAAAAAAAATAAAAAAAAAATAAAAATGGAAAAAAAGGGAAAAAATGAGGAACTTGGACAGTCCATGGCAAAGTAGCTATTAAATTAGGTAAATAGCTGCATAAGAGTTTGCTGTGGTACCCTGAGGACCTTATCACCTATTTTATATATATAAATAAGTAAAAAAGCACCTAATAAAAGAAAAAAAAATTAGAAACAAATTACCAAAAAAAAAACTTATATTAGAGATCAATACTGATAATAGATTTAGGTAAAAGGTTGTATATGAAACAATAACTACTAAAAAAATTAGTAAGAATTGTAAAATTGGCGAATGGATTTGGTGTCCGCAGTCATATAAACACAAACAAACAACGTAACAGGAGAATTTTACTGTCATCATTTCAGGTAACTTTCTGTTTAAAAACTAATTAAAAGTAACGTCAAAATAAACTTATTTTAAGTTAATATTGTGGCTTATTCCCAATAAAAATAGTAAATAACGTAATTAAGTAATTAGTTAAATATATTTTGCTTTAAAAATTTTGTTTTAAAATCTTACACGTAATTACATAACTAGTTTAATATATTTTGTTTTAAGAATTTTATTTTAAAATCGTATAAATAAAATTTATTTTGCAACATTGTGATTGAGGTCACTTAATCCTAATTTCCTTTAATTATAAATAAAATCCTAAATCCTCTGCATCTAAATAGCAAATTTTATCTATTTGTATTAGTAGTAGTATGAGACCGTAGTTAACTTCTTTATTAATAACAGTTATTTCTACTTCTTAAATCTCTATTATTTTGTTTAACAGAGCAGCAAACGGCAACACATAACATTTGAGTCGGTTATCTCCGTAATAATCTGCACATCCCAACGACTTGATATGTGCCATAAAAGCTTAAGCTTAGCAAAATATTTATACAGAGATTTTGTCAGACACATTCAAATCTCAGTGTTAACTTACAGTTTTCGACCCTATGGCTGTATTTAATTTAACGGAGGGTTAAGCACCGAAAAATAAAATATAGTCCTTTATCCCTTGAACTAGTAAAGTTCATTTCGACGATTTCATGTTAAACACTAAAACCACATCATTAAACCATGGGCGTATCCTATAAAAATAAGGCTACGTTATTAAGTTTATTCAGCTTAAGATTTTACAACATAAATAATTATCACTACAGTACTCGCTTCAAATAACTAGGGGAAATTAGAGTTCCTACTCACATGCCATTTTATTATAAAATTTTTCGAATAAAATCAATCACATCTTTATCAACGTCTGTTTTGCCTTGCAATTCTTGGAAGGTACAGATTAAAGCAGAAATCTGAATTTGGTTTCGACAAATAGTTTCCGGATTTATTATCAGATGTTGCTACAGGAAAGATTGTTTTCACGTTCAAAGCATTTGTAAATAGCCGCTCCGAAGATTCCTTTTAGGATGAAATACGTATAAGCGGATATACAGAGGCACTATACTTGAAATCAAATCTTAACTGTCTTTCCTTTTAAAATCAATTAATTTAACAAACTGAACCAAGTAAAACAACCAATAAAAGCTAGTCAAATCGTATGATTCATATTTTTGGCGTAATTATCACAAAAGTATTCTTTTTTTCAATGCGAAACTTTTTAAAATGTCCAATAAATCCTTCTTAGTATTATTTATGTGAAAATAAATATCTTTGTCATATAGGTAATTCTGTATTGTTATTTTCGTATCGCTTGAACTGGGAATTTTATTTAATTGCCTGCTATGATATTATGTTCCATTGTCCCTAACTATAACACTATCAGGGAGAAGTTGGGTATTGACTTATTTTTAAACCAGTCTTCAAATATATCTGAAGTTGTGCTATCATGATAATCGAGACATGAATCAGTGATGTTTTTAACTGATAGAGATAGGGAATTTGGAACCCATCCATCGACTGATTCAGCATGGAATATTGTTATTCCTTTTCTTCTATTAGAAGGCGCTTTTGATGAACAAGATTGACATTATCTACCCAACCTTTAGATGGCGTATCGTGAGTATAAAAACACGTTTCATCTTAATAAATAATAGGTCGATTCTCTCGACGATACTATTTAAATTTGTTAAAATATTTCGTTCGCCATATCCGTAAACGATAGGATTCCACAAGTACGTGTCTTTTATCTACTTTTTTGTATTTAAACCCTATACGTTGCAAATTCTTCCAAATAGTTGTTCTACCGCACCTAATTTCAGTGTTGTCGACGTAAAGCCTGTCAACTAATATATCTAGTGTAGGTACAATTTGTTCTTCATATAAGGCATACACTTTGCGACGAATAAGATCTTTATCTGCACAATCGAGCTTCCGAGAAATACTGTTATCTTGTCTTGTTAATCTTGGTATAATAGGATTACTTACAATTTTTCTGACTGCGGATAAATACATCAGTAGATAAATGTATTCGTTGGCAGTGTTCATGTTCTTATATTTGAATGAGATCACCTCCTTGTTCTTTTTTTTTCGGTTCATTAACTGGTGAAATTGCCCTATTATCCTCTGGACTCCAGGAACGCCACATTGTTTTATACAATAAAGGTAAATTTAACTTACGTGGATTCAACGGCAAGTGTACACACTCTAAATTTAAAAATAAACACTTTTATAACAATACTGAACTAATTTTTTGCACAAACTGAACACTCAAACGACTTTACAACCAATTCCATCAAAAGCGCAGACTTTTAAGTGTTATTGTGTTATCGTACAACTCTCTTCAAATTAAAACACAATTAACGATAAATAACAGGTAGAATGTTATATAAATTCCAAGTAATTTGTTAATAAGTCAATGAAGTTAAACGTTGACTCATCATAATTGTATATACGAGTTTGTCAGTTGGAATGTGCTGTTTCAGATATTACCCGTTTTCGCAAAACTTCTTAATTTCCACGACCGGTCCAGTCAATTCGACTAAATTAAGATCTTCATAATTTTGGGCGCATTTTCTTCGTTGAGACTTAAAATAATGATTGATAAAAGAATACACAATTATGGGAAATTTATATGTTTATAAAAAGAGTTTTTTGACATTACGCTTGAATGATAATATTTGATCTGATTATATGTACCTACCTACAGTTGACTTGGCTATATGCTGGTTCTAGCAGCTTGGGTAGCTGTGATAATTAAACATCAATAGAGTATTTAAAAGGGATTATTCAGTTTTACAAGTGTTATTCAAATAACTTGTATTTATTAAAATAAGACACTAAATCTCTGGATAGAGTATACCCACTCACGTGTTTGTTATTTTAAATTAAAAAATATTGGAATAAAATCAATCAATTTAACAAACTAATTCCAATTTAAACAACCAATAAAAGGTAGTCAACACCTTACTGTTCACGATCAATTTAAAACTTTTAGAGGTACATGCTTATTTATGCAGTACATATTCAACAAACCTAAATATGATGTCATAGTTCACGCTCTAAGAGATGCATGACTCCATTATTTAGTAATTAAGGAGATTAGTAATCTTGATATAGATTAACATAAAACAATTTCTTAATAATACAAATAGAAGTATTAACTCTTTATTTGGAGTACAATAGTATTTTGCCATTATTTATTACTTTCCAGAAAATGGCAATGTTCTTATTTCAACCCTACATCACGATGACTTGATAAATTAAATAATCAATAATGTTAATTTTAAAGAATATTCCCGAAATAACTTCATTTTAAAATTTAACAAAAGGAAATTAAATACTCTATATCAGCGGTGCTCAATCGGTCCATCGTGATGTCATTTATAAATATAACGAAAAGTAGAGGACTCAATACTGAACCCTGTGGTACTCCACATACAATGCTTTTGTGACTAGTCAATATCATTTGTCCTAACTAGTTGTTTCTTATCCGTTTCGTAAATTCAATAAGATTGTAACCAATTCAAAGAAATACATTGAATTCCCTAGAAATTTAGTTTTTATTATTAAAAGTCGTAATTGATACAATCAAAAGCTTTGGCATAGTCACAAAAAACAGTGACAGTGTAAAGATTATTTTTAAGCGCTTGATCGACCCTATGTAGTACAGAAAACATAGCATCACTGGTACATTTATTAGGTAAAAAGCCGAACTGACTTTATAATAAAATATTGTTTTCAACGAGAAAGGACATACGTCGTGCTTTTATAAGTCTCTTAATAAATTTGGATAGGACTGGTAGTAGGGCAATGGATCTATAGTTAAAGACATTTAATTTTTCACCCTGTTTATAAGAAGAAATAATAATATTTGTCTTAAGGCACTAGGAAATATACCTTTTTTAAAGGAATCATCGTTAATTAGTAAGACCAGGACTTCCAGGAACACATTTTTTGGGAGATTTGACAAAATTTTTATTTATAGTCCATCAGTACTACAGGAAGATTTAATTTTGATACTACTGATTGTTTGGATCAGTTCAGATTTATCATCTGGTCTTATAAAGAATGAGTTTGAGACCATTTTTGAATTGGAAAGATAGGACATAGAATCTTGTTGTGTCAAAATAGTTGATGTTATATTTTTACTTACATTAACGAAGTATTCATTTAGATTTTCAGGGTTTCGAAGAGAAAATGTTTTAATTGTGACAGTTTTATTTCGAAGATCGTTTATTATGGACCAAGTTTCTCTTGCACAATTTTTAAAGCATTCCAGACAATTCTAATAGTACATTTTTAGCTGGTTTGATAAGGTTTAGACAGGTTTCTCTGTACTTGGAGATATATTCAGTGACAAAGACGTCGGTAGTAAATTTCTTGATGTACAGTGGTAAACGCGTATGTTTGGCTGATATGCGGATACGTTTGGTAGTCCAGGGTGTATGACGTTTTGCTTTAATTGTAAATAAAGGAAATGCCTTGAATTATTACACAGACAAGCCTATCTAAAAAATGACTGAGAGTATCGTCCACGTCCACAGAAGGAAAGTGCCACCCAGAAGTCAAGCACAAATTTTGGAATTTACGAAAGTTCTGAGCGAAAAAAATCCTACCTAAACGTTGGGTTTTCGAGGATTATTTATTAAGAGTGTTAAACTTTTTTTTTTTTTATTTAGTAATTACAGCCGCATCCACCATAATGGTTATTAGCGGCGGCTACAGAATTACAAAATTAGAGTTTATAAAATATTCCTATAGATTTTAAGAAATTTACGATATTAATAACAGAAAAATTAGTGCCTAATAAATTACTTAAACTGTTAGGTATGTTAAATGTAAGACGAAAATGGGCAAATCTATGACATTCAATTAATAAATGGTTAACGGTTATTTGTACATTACATGTTTCACAAATAGGTGGATCACTTTTGGACAGTAAATATGAGTGAGTAAGTCTCGTGTGTCCAATTCGTAATCTAGTTATCACCAATTGTTCTCTTCTGTTCCTGGTTGAGGGTTGCCAAGCTGTAACGTCATTTTTAATTTGTTTCAGTGATGTTTGAGAAGATTGCCATTCGTTTTTCCACTTGTACAAAACTCGATTTTTTATAAAAGCTTTTATATCACTCGCGTTATTTCGATTCTCAATATGGGATGGAATCCATATAAATCTGATACTCCTAGAATTTTCTTGAGCCTTCATGAGTTCTAGTTTTATCAGTTTCTCAAGGGGACCTTTAGGATAGATCTGAAATTGATATGTATCGCTTGGAGTAACGAATGCAGCACCTACTCCTTTATCACACTTAGATGCATCTGTAAAGATTTTATAGCTATGTTCGTAATGCTGACGGAGAATTAGATCTAGATTATTCTTAATCTCTGCGTAACAGTTAATATGTTTGTTGTATTGGGTTAGACAAGTATTTAAATTTGGGGTATTAATTATCCAAGGAGAGGGGCTTTTAATATTGATTGGAAAGGTATTTGGGAATTTTATATTAAGACATCTCAGGTAACACCGTACTCGCTCATAGTAAGGCTTATGTTTGGTACTATTGGTAAAGAGATTTATATATTTATTAGTAAACGTATTATTAAATAGAGGTTTGTTTACATTTGAGGCTATTGACGTTGCGTGTGAAAGTGTTAAGGAAATTCGGCGGTGATATAATGAAGGCTCCCCACTTTCAGAATATAAACTTTCCACCGGTGACGTTCAAAATGCGCCAAGAGAGAGTCTAAGTGCTGTGTTGTGAATAGAGTCTAGTTGTTTTAACAATGTGGGGGAAGCAGAGGCGTAAGCGATTGATCCATAATTAATTTTTGATCTAATTAGAGTTCTGTAGATTGTAAGTAAGGTAGAGAGGTCAGAGCCCCAAAATCTATTTGACAGTGTTCTCATTAGGTTAAGTTTCTTATGACAAGTCGACACTAATTGTCTAATATGTTCTTTCCAAGTAAGTTGATTATCAAACCACATACCTAAGAATTTTACACATGATTTGAAGGATAGCGATGTATTGAAAAACTTGAGATTGGGATTATTTGAGAAGTTCTTTTTTGAGAATACCATACCAATGGTTTTTGTAACCGAGAATTGAAAACCAGTATCGTGAGACCACTTTTCGAGTTTTTGTAAGAAAGTTTGCAAAATTGTTGAAGTTAAATTAATATCTTTGCCTTTTACGTAAACCACCAAGTCATCTGCATATAAACGTGCTTTTAAAGGTTTTTTGAGGTTCTTGATTATGTCATTAATAGCAATTAAGAAAAGTGTAGGACTAATAATTGAGCCATGAGTGATACTGTTTTCTTCCTCCTGCATTTCGGAATAGAAGTTGTTAACTCTTACACGAAAAGATCTGTTTTCTAGAAAGTTCTTGATAAAATGAAGGCAATTTCCACGAATGTTCCATGACTGTAACTTTTTTAAAATGTTGAATCTCCAACATGTATTAAATGCTTTTCTTAAGTCAAAAAATACTGCGATACAATGCTGTTTTGTTGCCAGAGATTCGTGAATATCACTTTCCAGGTCCAATATGTTGTCTATACCGGATCGGTTTTGTCGGAAACCATTTTGTTCGTTTATAAGTAAGTTCGAATTTTCTAGATGCCAAATCAGCCTTGAGTTAATAATTTTTTCTAGTAGCTTGCCCATTGCACAAGTTAGGCTTATCGGTCTATAGGAATTGGGATCTAGACGAGATTTTTGGCTTTTAAGAAATGGGAGAATGATAGATTTTGACCAAACAGATGGGTACTGGTGTCGCTGCCAAATGAAGTTAAATAATTGAAGCATCTAATTTTTAGCGGAAGTGGGTAGGTGCTTTAAGAAAATACTTGGGATATCGTCAGGCCCAGGACTTGTTTCTTTTAGATCGTTCAGTGAGTTGTTTAGTTCTTGTAACGTGAGAGGAGCGTTTAATGGAATGTTATAGTTTTCTAAATAGAGGTTAGACCTTTCGGCCTCTAGTTTATTTTCCAGAAATACAGGGTCAAAATTTTCATTGGAAGACATTTCTCTGTAGTTTTTAGCTAATGTATTAACAATTTCAAGAGGAGAGGTGACAAATTGATTACCTATTTTGAGACTAGATATTGGGGATGACTCCTTTATACCAGAAATTTTACGTATTTTCTTCCATACTTCTCTTACAGGAGTGGAGCTGTTAATGCTAAAGACATATTGGGCCCAACTGGATTTTTTTGTTTGATTTATTAAACGTTGAGCTCTGGCCTTCATCTTTTTGTAGTTAATTTTATTTTCGAGTGTTTTATTCTTCTTAAATCTATTAAAAGCTGTTTTGCTGGCACGTACTGCTTCGTTACACTCCGAATTCCACCAAGGCACAGAAACATGATTTTTAATGGGCTTTGTTTTGCCGATGAAGAGCTCCGCACTCTGCAGAATGACACTATTAAAAGTGCCTAAAGAATCGTTAATATTATCATTCAGTATAAGACTCTCCAAAGCCTTATCTATATAATTTTCAAAATCGATCCACTTAGCCGAATTTATATTCCATTTGGGCAAGAAGGATATTGGGCAAGGCTGACCTGAGAGATTATCAATGGTAATAGGGTGATGGTCGCTACCATAAGTATACTCGAGAACATTCCAAGAGAGACGCGGAGCAAGACCTGGATCACAGAGGCTTAAATCTATCACGGAGGATTCTCCAGTGCAGATGTTAAATCTTGTAGGTAAACCATCATTTAGAAAATTTAATTGAAGATCCTGCATTACCTTTTCTAAAAGTTTTCCTCTGTGATCAGTACGCTTAGATCCCCAAATAAAGTTATGACCGTTAAAATCACCTACGATGATTCGAGGAGAGGGTATCTGTTCGATAAGGCTTTTTAAATCTTCATATGTAGCTGAAGAACTAGATGGAAGGTAAATGTTACAAATAAAAATTGGAACGGGAGCGGTGATCTCTATAACTATAGTTTCAATGTTACTATTGACAGGAAAAACATTTGCAACCAAAGATTTTTTGACAAGTGTCATAACACCACCTGAAGAGAAATTATTGTCATGTACTCTATCTTTTCTAAAAATGTTAAAATATTTAAAATTATAGTTTTTTTGGGGGTTTAAATTTGTTTCTTGGAGACATATTATTTCGGTAGAGAATTCAGAAATAAGTTTTTGTAAGGTTGGGAGTCGATGGAAAAATCCATCTATATTCCATTGCAGTAGTTTAGTGAATTGTATTGTATACGAAAAATATGAATTTACGGGTTAACCTGAGATGACTCGCCCTCGGATTCAGAGATGTCGTTACCCAAGTGTCGGAGGATTTTCTTTCTTAAGAAGGTGATATAACGTTTGGTTGATCTATCTTTTAATTGCGGATAAACTTTAGTTAACATATGAACTAATCCCAAAAGGTCAGAAGTAAACTCTTGAATTATGTTAGAAGGATCTTGTACGCCGCTAACATTGCTTAGGAGTAGATTTAATTGGTCAAAATTGAGAACAAATGTGGGTAAATGATTTTGGATATAATCTTTGGCAGGTTCAAGGTCATATGATTTTGTCGATTTCATGCATGTAGGCTCCTCGTTGCTTTTAACTTTCTTGGCTCTAGGTTTGGATGTAGGTACAGCAAATGATTTTTCTGTATGAGTTGTTTCTGGAGACGTAAGAACATCATTGATACTACGTTTTGGCTGAAGATCGGTATTGATTACTTTGCAGCTTTCCAAGGTGTTAACTTCTTCTTGACCATTGGGATTGCTCAGATTGTTTGCTAATTTTTCTTGGACGGAAATTTGTTCGTTTGATATGGATGTTGATGCAGGTTGAGGCATGATGTCAGGGGTGAAAGGAGTAGTAGATTGACTGTTATTAGAATCAATTAAATTTGTTGTTGATTCTAGTTTATCGGGACAGTTGGTGGCGATATGTCCAGACTTTTTGCAGTTATAACAGGCCATAGTTTCTTGAGATAAGAATATTCGATATGTTGTATTATCGAAGTCTAAGGTGAATGAGTCAGGTAAGGAGATATTATGGGGACTGACATATATTTGTCTTCTGAAACTTAAAATATGATTATATTCCGGAAGGGTGGAACTTATTTTCAGAAAAGTGACAGGAGAGACCATATTAAGTCCAATACTTTGTAGATAATCAACTAACAGACTGTGTGGTATTGTTGGACATACGTTTGAAAAAACAATACGTTCCGCTGGTGAGATTAATCTTCTAGCGTGTACAATATTGTTCTGGATTTGTATGTGTCCATGATTTTGCATGAATTCGTCCACGATTTTTTTGTTTGCAAGGTACATGCAAATCCGATTATTGGATAGTCGGGAGGAAAATATAATATTTTTGGGATGAATTAGGTTACCCAAAGGAATTAAGTAATCTTGCAGTCGAGTATTTTCTAAAGCGCTGAAGACAATTGCTTGGTGTTTTGAGGGAAATTGTGTAGAAGCTGCTGATGAATAGGTTTTATTGGTATTTGTCTGTAATTGCGATACTTGTGGTATGTTAGAGAGACTCTGAATATTAGGTTCCATTTTTGATTTTAACACGGAACATGTGTTTAAAAATAATACGAACCTGCCTAGTAATCAAACAGGTAGTAAAACTGGAATAATATTTCTTGAGTCGTATCTTATTGATAATTGTTAAATTAGAAATCAACCAAAAACTGGTTGATCACGTTATATTAATGAAAACTAATATGATGTGTTCACTTACTGGTGTTTCATGTAATTGTCACTTAACTATTTATAAATAAACTGTTATAATTACTGCACAAAATTTGCAAATTTGTTGAGACCAAAATAAACACGCCTTTCGGTGGCTCATTCAGGGCCGAACTCCAGTGTTAAACTTGGTATATACTTTTTCATGATCAGAAAGTCTTGCATTATTAATTGTAGAGGGTACATTAAGGGGTGAGAAATCTGAGACAATATAATCAATAATAGTAATTCTTGTATGAGAATTAACGTGCGTTGTGAAACTATACGATTCGAATATATTAACCAAGGATAATTGGGTAGCAAACTCAACAGCGTAATTCATATTCAAGTGACCGCATAGAATCTTTCTGCTTTTAATCGGCAGGTCGTCTAACAAATTTAACAAGTTCTGAAAAAATAGTTCCGTAAAAGAATCAGGTGATCTATAAATGCAAAAAATGTATAGATTAAAATTCTTGTTATTAACCAATGAAAACTCGAAAAAGTCTTTATTCAACAGAAAGTCATATTTTGTAATAGAAGAGAAATCATTATTTGTAGAAAGAATTAGGGTGCCATCATGAGCTGACCTTGGATGATCATACCTAGCAACTGTGGTTAATTTTTTACTTCAAAAAAAGACTCGTTGACTTTAAGCCAGTGCTTGGTAACCGCAACTATTGGGCGAATTCCTAATTCCTCAAGAAACATAAATAATTTATTTATTTTATACCTTATTTTCCAAAACAACAATAACTAACTATTCCCGCATCGTAAAATATATAAAACATGATTTGAATATATAACTACTCTACTAAGATATTGATCCACTCTAGCCTAAGACGTACCAGGGGACAATATCATTTCCTTCCTGAAAACTCGTAATTGTCTGACCATCAGGAAAGCAACAAGGATTTTCAAATATCCATAAAGGAACGAGGCGAGTAGACGTTGTTCTGTGGATCGAGGTAATAGGCACTGAAGAGTTGGTTTTGTTACTTTTGTTAATTAACGTTATTTTTTATAATTGTTGAGTGCCTATATTTCAAATCTGTAGGAAAATGTAATTTTTAAAATATGCTAAAATATATGTTAAATAATAAAAGGAAATGTGCGGCAATTAAATGAGGAAAAGTGATTAAATTAATAACATATTTATAAGCAAATCTACAAAAGAAAAAGCTGTATTTTGAATAAGAATCATTATACTGTTTGCTATTTTTAGGGATTTTCTTTATCATTTTTAAAATATTAAAATATTTTATTTTTATTTTTTTTTTATTTAAAGAGACAAAGTCGCATCCACCCAAAGGTTATTAGCGACATTCCTGTAACATTTGTTATAATATTAAATTTAACATTTGTAACAATCAATCATTGTAACAATAAATTTATTACAATTTGTGAACAATTGAACATTTGTAACAATTAATTAAGTTAAATTTTGTGTAACATATTTATACATTTTAAGTAACCAAATTAATTGTCCGCAATTGAACTTTTGTTGAGGAGTGCTTTCAGGTTATTTGGCAAATTGTAAAACTGTCTTTGATTTACATATTAAGGACAGTCTATCAAGAAGTGCTTTATACTGTTTACTGTATTGCATGTTTCGCATTTTGGAGGTTCACTATTTAAGAAGAGATAGGCGTGAGTATACCTACAGTGTCCAAGTCGTAGACGTATAATAATAGTTTGGCATCTTCTACTTTTGGCTGTGGACTTCCATGAAAAAACTTTTCATGGTTTTTCGTCACTTTTGATGGTTTTAAGTTTCGAACTAGAGTCATTCCACTCCCGATTCCACGCATTTAACACCTTATTTTTGAAATAAACTTTAGATCGCCTGCGACACTCCGACACTCTGTTTGTGATGCGTCACTGGTGATATCGTTACGCGACTAGTATCCGCCACTTTTTTGGGGATTTAGATTAATTGCATGTAGGCATATAACCACAACATTAATTTGGATGTAGATGTGAACACTTAACCATTCAACAATGTCACAGAATAGTAAATATAATTAAAACAACTCTCGAAGATAAAAAGTTTTGCGCTGGATTTTTCTGAATATACAACAGTTATTTGATAGATTATGGCATAAAAGCCTCCTCTACAAACTGAAATTACACTTAACAGAGCTTAGTCAGAAGGTTACACGAACTTTACTTTACTAGAATCGTATCTTACTGACCGTTACTTTCAAGTCAAAATTGAAGACAAATTACCACACCATACAATCTGGCGTACCTCAGGGTAGCATTCTGGGTTCATTTTTGTATCTGATATTTACAGCAGACGTTCCAACCAACAATGATACCTTCTTAGCTACTTTTGCCGACGACACGGGAATCTTGGCAGTGGATATTGAGCCTAATGTAGCATCACAAAAAGTACAAAATCATTCAGTCCAATTACAAAACTGGCTTAAACGATGAAAGATTATTGTCAATTCTAGCAAATCAATACAAATTACTTTTATAAGAAAATCTACATGTCCACAAGTTTATATTAATAATACTCCCATTCCTATAAAACCAGTTGTCAAATACTTGGGATTACATCTGAATAAAAACCTTACATGGACAACGCACATTAAAACTAAATGGAAACAATAAGATCTTAAACTAAAAAATATGAACTGGCTATTTAACAAAAGTTCTCATTTATCTCTTGAAAATAAACTGCTTCTGTACAAAGCTATACTCATACCAGTTTGGGCATATGGAACAGAATTATGGGGCTGTAGTAAGCCTTCAAATACGAAGATATTTCAAACATTCCAATCCAAATTACTCCGTATGATAAGAAAAGCTCCATGGTATGTATCTAACCAAACACTTCACTATGATCTGGACATCCCATTACTTAAGGACCTAATAAAGTATCACTCAATAAAATATAAAAATAATCGCAAGACTAATCACAACAACGAACCGATAAATAAATTGTTCCCCCAACAACTTGCAGAAAGAAGATTGAAGAGAATATTACCAGAAGATCTACCACAATAATACTTAGAGGACCGTCACTGGACGGTACCTAACTTACGTTAATTAACTTAAAGGCTATTAACTTATTACTCTGTATATCAAGTAGATTGTAAACATACAATGTAACAATAAAAAAAATGTTTCTGCTAATAACATTAACTAGAGACCGACGGGTTAAATCTATTAATAATCTTAAAAATATGTGATATTAGATCGGTGGAAAAATCTTGACGATAAGGAGCTCCCAGTCGACAAAATTATATAATTACAACCCTATTTGCATAATATACTACTACTGATATAACTTAGTATAAATTGAAACAAACCAATTTTAGTAACATTATTGCAAACAAATTATTTTGAATAAACTCTATTCATATTGCATATTCTCAACATAAACAAATTATCGAGGCCTGATACGCAAGTGTTCCGACGGTATTCGCCTTCCCATTTGCCAAGAGGATATTAAATATGATTTATTGTCTTGAGAGAAAATAATTGTCATTTTACAGGTCCAAACTGCTCAGTCTTAATTATTTTTAAATTGTAACGTGTTGGTTTATAAAATACTATATTTTCTGTTTTATTAATTTATTTATTGTTATTAATTGGATGGGGTGAAGATTATGACTTTGGATATTTATGATGAATTTTGACGTTCGAGAATGCTTACGAATCGAATTTTCGCATCGATTTTTTATTTTATTGTTTCTGTTAATATCTTTTATTGCCACATATACTTTAATTTTTTTACTTTTTATTTAATGTCTCTCTTTTGTTAGTTATTTTTCATGTAGTTTTTAATTTCAAAGGTGAACGATATAGAAACAAATAATATACCGATTGCGAGAGGGGTTAGGCAAGGATGCGTCTTGTCTCCGACGCTTTTCAATGTGTACTCACAGGTCATATTCAGAAAAGCCTTATGGGAAAGAAAAGAGGGAATAAGAATTGGTGGAGAAATCATAAACACCATGAGATTTGCAGATGACACGGTAATTATGGCTGAGAGTATAGAAGAACTACAAACTTTACTAGATGCAATAAATAGTGAATGCATTCAAATGGGACTGGACATCAACACAGATAAGACCAAATTTATGATAGTATCAAGGAGTCCAATAAATAATGAACAACTAACTCTTGGTGGACAGCAAATAGAGAGAGTGACAAAATATAAATATCTGGGAGCTTACATCAACACAGAATTAGATCCAGACCAAGAGATCAAGGGTACGAATAGAAATGGCAAGGGCAGCGTTCTTAAAATTCAAACAATTGTTCTGTGACAAAAATCTGAATACTGCGCTGAGACTGAGGTTTGTTGAATGTTACGTCTGGTCGCAACTATTGTACGGGGTAGAAACATGGACACTAAAATCGCAAATAGTTAAAAAGATTGAAGCCTTTGAACTTTGGATATACCAGAGAATGTTGAGAATTCCATGGACTGCCAGGGTCACCAATGAGAAAGTGCTGAGAAGGATAGGTCAAGACAAAAAATTGTTGAGAACGATAAAAGTACGCAAGACTGCATACCTTGGACACATACTAAGAAATAATGTCGATAGCAAAAAGGAAATAGGTAGAAAGAAGAAGTCATGGCTGCGAAATATTCAAGACTGGACAAACATGACTGTAGACGAATTATTCCACGGCAAAAGACAGAGAAGCTTTTAAAAATGTCGTTGCCAACCTCCGTTAATGGGGACGGCATAGGAAGAAGAAGAAGTTTTTAATTTAAACGTTTTTAGAGTAAATCTATAATGACTACTGAAACCTAATTTAGAAGACCCGCTATTCTATGACACTACTCATGACGACTGCATTTTGTGGTGCTAGTTCCGTGACGCTCACCTCAGTATTTCACTATAGAGAAAAAATGAAATACAATACCAGTACAGAAGCTTCGAAAAAGCAATCTACAATCTAAGGTTGAGGTACTTATTATTATTTTTTATTCCATATGCAATGCATGTGTAACCACAGCAATTGTTTTTGTTGTATATGTACCTATGACGCTCACAAATATTTTTTTAATCATCTTTAATACCAATCTTCGTATCCATGGTGCATGTTCCCTTTTTAATTGTAGTGATCACATTTTTTTATACTCTTTGAATAGTATTTTATGAAACAATTCAGACTTTAAAGAAATCCAGATGGTTTAAAAATGAATAATTACAACATTTAACGAGATCAGCGTTTTAACGAGTTTATAAAGAATATAGTTTTGATGTAAAATTTACTTAATAAGTGACATATAAAAATTATTGTTCTACGATTTTTATTAGTAAAAGTAATAAAAGATGTCTACTTAAATAATCAATGAAAGATTTCGTTTCATTTTGCTTTATTTTTAACGTTTATACCTGATAACTTGGAGGTTACGCCCACCTCTGTTAAGGTTGAGATGAGCATCGACATGCGAGGTAACAACATCGTTACAAAACGAGAGGGCGACGTAATAACATTTCTAACAACTAACCCGGTATCCAGTTATAGCCAAAGGACGTGTTTAAAATTTACAAATCATGCCCTTTGGCCTTAAATTAGTGTTAAGCTAATGAAAGTAGTTTGACAATTTATGTTCTTACATGGGAGCTTTAGGTTGTTTTGGATGTTGTAGGTTGTATGCTATTTGAAAACATCCAAATAGTCTATGTTCTAAGACTAAGAATATAATATGTTATTAAGTAGTGATGTAAATATAAAACCAGGAAGAACTTCTATTTTTCACAAATGCAATTAATGCAATACAAATATTTAAAGTGTTCTAAAAAAAATATAAACATATTTTATTTTTTATTATTATTTTCCTTCCTTTTTAATTTAGTGTTTAGGAATTTGTACCCTGGGATATAAAATTTCGTTCCATTTTACTAGCGACCAACTACATATCTTCTTTCTATTATTCTATTTTAATTTATTTTATTTATTTATTTAATATCTAAGATAACGAAGCTTTCAGATTCATTTAAATGAGTAGAAGTGGCCATTGTGTGTTAAATTTTTATTATTGTAGGGGTTCTTATTGTCACCTCGGGGGAACAAATAGGGGTCTAACCACCTTCTGATATCCCCGGGTGCTCTGTAGAGGGCTTCGAATATACTGTCGAGAGCTCCTCTACTTAAGTACATTTACTGGGTATGGACTTGTAAATATTTATATCTTCGGTGTCTTACCTTGAAAAAATTTCTTACACAACAAATTCCTCGTCGAAAATGGTACATTAGGTTGTGGTCTTCCGATGGCTTGTCTTGAGAAAGACAAGATATTTTCTTACATGACAAAGGATTGTCGAAATAGAAACACCAAGTTAAAGTTGAAAATAACTCTCAGCCACAGAGTATGGAAAATAGAACAGGAGCAGAGCTCCGAGAGCACTAAGCTCTCGGAGAGCCCGTGAGGGACTGACCTGGCCGACCTGAAAATCACCAATATTTATATGCGCTGTTCGAGCGATAAATAGGGATTTCCAGGTCAAGAGCCAATGGGAAAATTCGACGCGGAGCGATGCGCATCGAAATGCGTACTAGTCAACAGACTATGGCATTCGATGACATTATCTTGCTTTTAATGTACATAATAGTCAACTAGTCAGAGAGTTGACCCGTAAAAATCATACGAACAAGCTGAATTTTGCCAAGGATCGGTCTATCCCTTTCATTGACTGGCAATAAATTAAGTTTCGATTAGTAAGGTCTAACCTTCTTCAAAACCTATAGCATAAAATTTTAGTTTTAAGTTTTGGCAACGAATGTAAGGCATTTGAAATATGGTTAAAAAACGCTGGTTTTAAACTTTCACATATGAAATGATCTAAAACGTTTAAAACTTATTTTCTAGTTACACTAACTGGTACGTTTTTCAAAAGAACAAAACTTCTGCTACATCCCACACCCAAAAACCGTCTTCTTTGAGGCATTTCCAGTGGCATGCAATCGTTTGTAATGTAAAACATTGAATTCTGCGTTTTTTATTTATATTTCAAATGCCTAATATTTGTTGCCACAAATCAAAATTAAAATTTTATGTCATAGACTCTAAAGATTCTTCTCTAAAAATGGAAATTTTACTACTACTGGTCAATGAAAGTAATCATTTCCATTTATTGCACGAGAATCGCAAAAAATTGCAGAAATCGCGCCACGTTTAACACCTTTATAAAAGGTGAAATCTGTACTCTTTGACATTAAAATGCATCTTGATTTTTGTCGATAGGACACTTGGATCAAAAGATATCGAATTTTTACAGTTGGGCTGATGCAAATTTAATTGAACATTAATTTCGCGCGCGTAACTGAAATTCAAAATTGTCGGTCGCTTCAAGCATTATTTCTGAGATAATGGTTTATTCTACATACAGTGCTAACATAAAAAGTGCTAACATACATTTTTGTTTTAATTTTTTTTAGCTACATTAATTATTTAAAACATTCTTTTCTACGGTACACAGATTCTTGGTAAATTGATTTTTTGCGTTTTTACCCTCCTACGAGGGGGGTCTTAGGGAGAAGGGGGACTTCTATACTTCGGTTCTTATTTGTGTCTGAATATTTTTGTACATTCTTTTGTTATTCTTTGATTTTCTTCTTTCTTATATGAGTTGCAGTATATTGTCATACATCCAACTTTTCCTCTTTTCTTTATTTTCTATTAAATGTTATTGTCTGATCTTGTTAAAGGTTTCATATGTATTCTGGAGTGATTCTTTTGGATTATATGATTGCTCCATGTTACTTAGCTTTTCTGAAAGAATCCGTTCTACTGTCTCCTTTGTTTAATTATCTGTTAGTCATCTCATATCACATTTTGTGTTACTATTCTTTTTTGTGACCTTTTTAACTCTAAACCTGCATTTACCAATAACAGGAATATGATCTGACGATACTTCAGCCCCGGGGTAACTTTTAACTGATAGGCATTCATTACAGAATGACTTGTTCACCATTATATGTAATCAATTTGATTCCTTATTATGTTTCCTGATTGATCTTGCGGAGAGACCCAAATATACAAACCTCTTAGTGGTAGTTTAAAGATCGTATTTAGTATTGCAAATTCTTCTTCCTCTACAAATAGTTTTAATCTTTTTTTACATTAAATATACTAAATTTACTATAAATACTATATTTACTTTAACACACTATAAATTTCATTATTATTGTCGTGATTTTCTTATTAAAATTCTTACAGATTAGATAGTTTGTATTAATTGTGTGCGCAATAATTCTATTATTTCTATTTCTATGCATACTTTTGATCGCACAAATAAAATATATTGGGTGTCCTCAATTTTCGCTAATTTCAAATAGTTTGTGTCCAGCGATCTAGTCAAAGGTTTTCTTAAAATCCTTAAATAAAATATACATTTCTCTAGGTTAAATTATATTTATAATTTTGTTTTTCTTTTTAAAGCATATTTTATAAATTGTATTATAGTGTATGGCAACAGACATCCATGTCTTAGAATTTTCATTTTTATTTGGTCTGCTTCTGTTTCTTTTTCATTATTCTATTCTGTATTATTTGCTTATTTATATTTTATTATTTGATAATTTTTTTTTGTATTTTTACATAATTACGCTTTTCGCAGATATGCAGCTCCGTAACTTTTAAAATGTTTTTAAATTAAAATGTTAAACCAATTGTTAGCGTTCGAACAAAGCACAGTTACGAGTCAGCAATAAAAACTTTCTCTCATTGTTTCCAGAAAAATACAAAAGAAACTAAAAGGTTAACAAAACTTTGTAAATTAACGCGAAAACTTCGTTTCGTCACATGTTTCCTTTCCCGCGCATAAATCTTGGCAGGTTTACTTCTCTCCATTCTAAGATGCAAGAATGCAAAGAAAGGTTGAATTCATCATCGTTTGTTTCTTTTGTATGCAAGAGGACATCTAGTTATTTAGAGAATAACGCCTCATATATTTCTTCTAAAATAAGTAGACGAGAAAAGTATATGACAGTCTGTGGTTACGAATGTCGCGCATTTTCTTTTAGGGTCCCTTTTATTCCATCCGGATGTGAAGCGGATGTACATTCTTTGACGTAATATTATTGTCGACTGCTGTAAAAGAAATATTCTGCTTTGGATATGTAATTAATTCCCCCTTAAAATGTATTACGACGAGACATAAATGTAGTATTATTCCAAATATATTAAAAATGGATAAAATATACAGTGGCTATAATTTTTGTGTGAGTATATTATAAATTTAAATGGATATAATAGTACTACCTTAATTTTTCTTGAAAATAATTGTAGTACTATCTAATTTATCTAATGCAATATATAAAAGATAGTAATTATGAATTTTTAGATTTATAAATTACAGATTTCCTAGTTACTCTTTTACCACTCGTATTAGCTTATCTATGAGATAGTAGACTTCTTCTTCTTCAAGTGCCCTGTCCGTTGCGAACGTTGGCTATTAACATGGCAATTCTGATCTTGTTTGCGGCGCTTTTGAATAGTTCGACCGATGTGAGCCCGAACCACTTCCTCGGATTTTGGAGCCACGAGTGTCTTCCCCTGCCTGGCCCTCGCTTACTGTCTATCTTTCCCTGGACAATCAATTGCAGTAGACTGTACTTATCGTGTCTCAATATGTGGCCTAGATATTCAAGCTTTCTTTGTTTAATTGTATTCACGATTTCTTTCTCCTTTCCGATTCTTTGGATTACCTCTATGTTGGTGACATGTTCGGTCCAGGATATACGAAGAATGGGTCGATACACCCACATTTTGAATACTTCTAGTTTTCTCGTGAGCGTCTCCGTCAGCGTCCAGGCCTCCACACCATACAGTAAGATCGGAAAAATGTAGCATTTAACTAGACGTAGTTTTAGGGGAAGAGACAAATCCCTGCTTATGAGGAGCTTTTTCATATTGCTAAATGCTGCTCTAGCTCGTTCTATTCTCGCCTTAATTTCTGTGGCCTGTTCCCATTTTGCATTTACGTTGGTGCCAAGGGACACATAAGATTCTACATGGTCAATTAGTATATTACTTATCATCGTAACTGTCGAGCAGGCTGTTGCTTCCTGCTTATCAGCATCCACTTTGTCTTCTTGAAGTTGAGGCTCAGGCCGTATTCCTCACTAACTAAATAAACTCTTTCCGTTACCTGCTGTAATTCGTCTATGGTACTGGCAAGGACCACCGTGTCGTCGGCATATCTTATATTGTTCGTTAAATCGCCGTTTATTTTTATGCTCTCATTTGCATTTTCCGTATATTTGTCAAATATTAGTAGATAGTAGACTACTGTAAAAAAATGAGATCGTTGTAAGATACGATTATTGTTTCTCACCCCTAACGTAAGACATACCGTGCCGTAAGGCCGTCGTTCCAAATATTGGCAATCATCAAGTCTATGCCTTCACCTTCCTACTGACCTTCCGACTGTTGGAAGCTAGTTGTACTTTAGCCAATTGGATTATGTTACATTTTATATTTATATATGAACTAGGGATGGGAAAAGAAAGGCATTTTTAAAAGTATTGGGATGCAAAAAAAACGTGGTTTAACTCTTTGAAGTACACAGATATATTTTTTGTAACACTAAAAATTAGTCCATGTTGCACAACGGTCCATAAAACGTACCACCTAACAGAATAAATTTATCGTTCGGCACAGCGACGGCTAAAATGTACCACTATACTTAACCGCCTAACAAAGATGTTTAAAGTTTTAGTTCGCGGATAAGCCACATTAAGATAACAGGAATATAGCGACAATGCGCTGTCCTGAGTTTTGCATTCGGTTAGGAAACCATGTTGGGGTTCTATTACCCAGAACCTCCACATGAAGAGCATTTGGCTGATAGTTGTGCCTCTATCGCGCATCACAGTGCTATAGGGGGGAAAGTGATGGTCTGGAGCAATGGAGCGCGGTGGGGCCCACCGCCCAAAAGACCAATAAAAAGAGGCTACAAGATTTAGACACTCACTGATAAAAATGGTTAACTATATAATTTTGTTGTTTCTACAGGCAAAACAGGCGACTATGTAGAACACTCTTTAGGCAAAAAAGTAGTTTTAAGGTTGACAGAGAACTAGAAGCAAAAAAACGATATTTAATTCTTTGATAATTACTTTAATTCCTATGACTTACAAATAAAACGAAAAGACCGCGGATTTAATTCATGTGGAACAGTTATGTCAAACAGAAAGCATTTGACGAAATGACGTGAAGATAAGCAACTAAAGCAGGGTGAGTACGATGATCTTGCAAGTAGTGATGGAATAACTTTTATTAAATGGAAAGATAGAAGATCTGTTTATATTCTTTCTAATTTTCACGGTCCCACCCGTACAACCTACGTACAAAAAAGGCAAAAAGATGGATAAAAAATATCTGTTCCATATCCTACGGCTTTGGTTGATTATAATCTTAACATGTATTTTGTAGACAGGTTTGACCAATTGAAGTCTTCATACGAGTTGGATATGAAAAGCAAAAAATAGTGGATAAGAATTTTTTTCCATTTTCTAGACTGTTTTGTTGTAAACGCCTTTATATTACATAAAATACGCGATCTACAAAAAAATCTCTAAAAGACTTTTGAAGAAGAGTAACATAATATGAATTATTGGTGGAGACAAATAAGGTTGCCTGAAGAAGGAAGATTTACGTCTTCATACCATCAGCCAATACGGTCAACAAGAAGGTGTGCCCGATGTACTTAGCACTAAAGCATAGCAAAACCGTACTGAATAGACTTGTACCATTTGTAAGGTTCCTTTATGCCTCAGCAAAACAAAAGATTGTTTCCAACAATATCACAAAAAATTATATATTTTTTTATTTGAAAATAAAGATTTTTAAAACAATATTCATTATTTCTAATACACAAAAAAAATACTGGTGCTGCACAGTGGTACAACTATTGTACCACCCTTTATGTGTCAAAGTGACAGATTTTTTAAATGAATATTTCTTATATTTTTTATTTCTGTTGATTACCAACTACACCTTAAAGACAAAAATTTAAAACTTTATTTTGTGTGCAACTAGGGTCTAGAACATTAACAGACTTCTGTGTCTCAAAGAGTTAAAGGAGAAGGAACAGAAATCGGAAAAACGAAGACAATTAGTGGCAGAAAACAAATATGATAAAGGAAAACTGACAAAACCTTGACTATGAGATAGGACAAAAATAAATTAAATCAGAAAATAAAACGCATAAAGCACGTAGACTCATCAGGTGAGAAAAAAATAAGCATATCATTTAGAAAATTGAAGCGAGGAATATAAACAGCATACATTGTAAAAAAATAAGACAATAACGGGAGTTTGAGGCTGAATTAAATATACTAGCAATATCAGAGATAAAGAAAAGAGTAGAAGGAATAGTAAAAATGAAAAATAATCTTACCTCAAGATCTAGCGGAGTAACAGAAGATAAAAGACCAGCTGCAAGTATAGGTTCTATTAAAACATAAAAGACGGAAAAAACAGATATACTTCTGGAATGCTTCTATGGTCAGAGAGAGTATAACTAATAGAAATGAATTATATTAAGTAAAGCCGTAATAAAACTATATAGTAGTATATGGTAGAAGTATATCGACCAAACGACAATAATAACGCACAAAACAAAGATACCGTAGGTGCAAAACGTTCGTCGTCATTACAAATCTCCATTCCAAGCGTTTTGCAATCGCTTGCAAAACTCTATCCATCGTTCAAAATTATTGACTAAAAATTTTTGATCTAATTGTATCCTATACAAATGATATTTTAATTCAATTTTGAATATTTTCCTGATAAAACGTCCACTTATATCATGGTTTAGAGCTAAATTAGTTGTAAAAGTTTAAGGTTTTTTAATAGAAGAATGCATAAAAAGTTGTAATGTTATGCTTAATAACTTCATTCGAAGCGGTTCGCGGTCTTTTAGTTTTTGTCAAATTTTTGATCATCTCAGTTGCACTGAAACGTTGCAATGTTTTAGTAACCGTTGAACGTGGTATGGGATTTCTTTCGGGATACTTTATCATTAAAAATGTTAAACACTTCTTCATGAATTTTATTACAATCACTTTAATCGATCATCATTAACATTTTAATACGATCTTTTATATTTAAATAAACCATTTTTAATATACAACTTATTTCTGTGACTTAATTTGGCAACAATTATATACTAGATCTCCTAAAAGTACTCCTTTAGTTCTTGCTCCATTTTTTTAATACAAAAAAATATCTTAAGATACATGTTTCCGTTTTTATTCTCAATACACTAGTAATTAAATCAATAGGCTCACAAATTATCTGGATATAATCTGCTGGCATTTTAAAACTCTAAAGAAATTTTTTTAAATTATTATTTTCACTGGTCTTAGTAAATAAATTGTTATATTCTTTAACTGTAAAGTAATTTGTTTCTCGTTTTAACATATTGTTTTTATTAAATTTTATATGAATAAGAATAACAAGTTCTTTCAAAGACTGCAAAATATATAGGGTGTCTCATTTAAATTTAAATAAGTTGAAGGTACTGCCGGTGAAACCGGAAGAAGAGTAGTAACAAAAATGATGGCTTCAAATGCGTTATGCTTCTTTTTGGTTTTAAAACTTGGATATTTATTTGGATACATACTTTATCTTAACCCTGTATTACTTACAAACATAAAAAAGAGCAAATTATTATTCCATTTGTTAAGCAATAATTAAAAACAAAAATTGTATTCTAAAATTTTACTAATGAATTATCTTACCGGCAAAACGTGTAAGGTCTGGTTTGGAATTAGCAGTTGAAAGCACTTACCTAAAAAAAAAAAAAACATAATTATAAAAATAGTCAAACGCAACCAGTCAAATTCAGTATATTTATCTGTTGTTTTTCATTTATAATTTACTATTGTCATAATTTATTAATTATTATTTATTATTACATATTATTCATAATTATACTAGTATCAATACATAAGTTATATCGTTTTATTTATACTATTAGTTATCAATAAATAAAGCTGATCAAATATACTTTTAACCAACCTATATATACATACTACATCTCTGTTTTATCAAAATTTGCTTGGTGAGATATAACATAAACATTTTTTGTTAAGTAATAAGGTACAAGATATAAGTTTTGGGAAAAAATTAACAGTCTTGATAAAATTTAAAAAAATATATTCAAACTTAAATATTCATGATTTATTATTACGACTTTCAGCAACACTAAAATTGATCTAAACAACCAATAGTGTAACATAATCATCACTAACACGCACCGAAACTTCTGTCGAATTCTGCAACATCCGTGGAAGCTGTAAAAAGCATAGAGATGAGGAAGAAAGATTGGGACAAGGCACCTCATTAAAGATCCGGATTGGGTAAGTCCTAGTAGAATCATGGCACAGGAAGGTAAAATTCATAATGCAATACAAGAAATGGCACACATTAAATTATGTATTCTGGGAATAAGCGAAATGTGTTAGCCAGGTTAAGGAACCGAAAATATTGGGGAACACCGTGTTTACTATTCTGAATCAGATAACGGCAAACATAAATTAGGTGTTGGCATTGTATTGACAAAAAAATTGGCAAAATATGTTGACAACTTCATCCCAATTTCAGCAAGAGTGATGCTCATACAACTGAAAGCAAGATTGATCGTCATCAATATAATTCAAGTGTATGCACCTACAACATCAATAGCGAGACCTAACAATTGTCATGGGTGACTTCAACGCCAAAGTTGGAGCCAGTAAAACGCCATCTGCAGTTGGACCATTTGGACTAGGAAACCGGAACGATCGGGGAGATACATTGGAGATTTTTTCGGAAGCAAATCAATTAGTAATAATAAACACCTGATTTAAGCTGCGGTATGCAGATGATACAATAGTGTTTTCCAATACCGTAGAAGGGCTGCGAAACTTAATAAACAACATTATGGAAATAATTAGAACATAATTATGGACTGGATATAAATACCAGCAAAATCAATGATCATCAGCAAGGAAAACATAACTAAAGCAAATCTGTATATAAACCAAATGAGAATTGAACGTGTCTCACAGTACAACTACTTGGGAACTATTTATAATTAATGAGTCGTCGGACAATACCCAAGAGATTAAATGTCGCATTGGAAAAGCAAAAAAATGCATTTTTGACTATGAGACTCCTGTTCAAGAGCCATGACCTCACTCTAGAAACAAAAGTAAGGCTCCTTAAATGTTACGTGCACTCAGTGCTTCGGACAAAGTCACCAATGAAGGACTACGGAGGATAAACACAACCGCAGATTTGGTCAACATTGTGAAGGGCCGTAAGCTGCAGTACTTGGGACATATAATGAGAAATCAAGGCAGATATGAGCTACTACAATGCATTTTGCAATATAAAATTGAAGGAAAAAGGGCCCCGGGACGAAGAAGAATATCCTGGCTTGCTCTTATAGAAAGACCTCAATACAGCTATTCCGTATAGAAATCAAAAAAGTCATCATAGCCAGAATGATCGCCAACGTTCGGAACGTTAAAATTGATCTCGAGCAGCACAACTAGAATCAATGCATTTATTACATACTTAAACAAGCCCCGTTTTCTACTCAGAATAAACACAGCACAAGAGTAGCAAATTCAATGATATTACACGAAATTCAGATTATCTTTGTGTTGATCAAGTACTAACTGATTTTTTTGATACTTTTTCTTTTTCAATAAATATTTACTTTTCAATAGATTTTATATTTTATCTTACATGTCCATTATTAAGTTTGTTAAAAGTGAAAACGCAATAAAATATAGGTCTTTTGTTTTGATAATACATTTTATCGCAATTATGATAAAATGGAACGTTTTTTCTGTCCCAAAACGATTTGTAATATATGGGAAATGGTTTGTCAAGTCCACGTCTAATAGAGGTTATTCTCTACGTTCACTTTTATAAACACCCTGAAAATTGTATCGAAATGGATAGTTATGAAATCCATGATCTGTGAATTGGTAGTGTTTTTAGTCTACAGACCAAATGTGGTCTGTGGACAGTGAACCTGTTAATTATCTTAAAAAACTTTCAAAGTGGCTACTAGTAAAAGAATTTTGCATGAAAATAACGGTAAGATATAACCAAAATAAAGTCCGCTTATATTATTTGTGGTGAAGATATTAACAGACTAACCCCCGCCCAAACCCTCCTGGTTGAAACTATTTATTGTTCATATACAATTTACTTTATACAAACATTATATTCTGAAAGTTTAACTAATTTATATTGTTTAGTTTTGAAAAAATTTAAGTTTAAATTAAATACACTATTTTCAAAATTTCTCAAAATATCCCACTTTTTTTAAAATAACTCAACAATTAAAAAAATACAAAAAACATGCTGCAGTAAAAAAACAGCTATTTTACCACTATTTTTACTGTCATCTTTTAAGCTTTCTATCGTCCATTTTTGGACATAGACCTCTCCCAACTCCTTCCATCGATCTCTATTTTGAGCAACATACGTCCAAGTTGTTCCGGCTATTTTTTTATATCGTCTCCCCATCTCAACTGTGGTCTTCCTCGTAAGTGTCTAATGTTGTATTGTGTTGTTCCAATGTTGGTCTTTTGTCTATTAAGTTTTTTACCGTTATTTCCTGGACTATATGGAGGAGACACAACTGCTTTTTTTAATTTTTTAAATTAATAGATACAACAACTAAGGGAAAAAGGGTCAAAGAGGAAAACGACAAGATGTTTAAGGAAGTCGCTTCTGAAAAAACAAAACTGAAAGATGACCCTAATGACTGACATAATTATTTATGAGTGAACGCATCGGTCTATTGTCAATTACTAGAGTTGATAATACGATACAAACTGAAAGACTGTATCTTTTGAGACTCCTCGTCAAAAAGATACGGAAAACACGGAAAACTTTTATACATTTCAATGAATTCCCCAAGAAAATCGTAGGTGCGTTGCCACTAGTCTGAGATTATTAGGTTTTTTGGAAACAAAGGAAGTAAACTGGAGTGGATCTAGTCATGAACTGAGGCATGGTCTGACGTCTTATCTGAACATAAGTCTACACGTTTCTTTTTGTCCTAGAAGCTCTCGCAAAATGATGCTTCTCCCATCAGTTATTCAATCTGACCTTGGATTTAATTATCATTAGACAAGACGTACGTTTTGAAGTTTAATGGTACGTTTTATTGGACAGAATTTATCCTGTCTTATAAAACCTACAATAAGACATAGCGTGAAAACCGACCTTTCTTGGCAGGTGTATTGTTAATAATTCGATGGCGGAGGAAACAAATAAAGAAACGAATATTAATAATTAGTTTTTGACATATTTTTTGTAAATATCTTGCAACATCTGGATGTTCAATGATCGAATTACATTTTGCTTATAGGATTGGCTAATTTTACTATGGCTCAAATTATACGAGAAGTGTGTTAAACAGTTTAGGAAGGCAGGAAGGAAATCTGTATTCCTACTCCGACTGAAGTGAACTAGCTGAAAATTGCTAATTGGTATTGTAAACTCACAATTTTTTTAAATTGTGTAGGCCAATAGACGGTTAATACATTCAAGTGATAAAAACCGAACAATAGTAGTTTTTTCTTTTACACCATAAAAATTTTTCTTCTTGATACTATCGTTGGTAATATGCAAAGCCAATTACTGGTTTCTTTATGTGGATATTGGTTCTTATGGTCAATTATCAGATTCAACTATGTAAATTTAAAAACTTAAAAAAGTATTAAAAAAAACTAGAATGCTCTAATGTGAGAGTTCGATGAAAGATATGGAGTTACAGCTTTCCTATTATGCCATTATAATTTTCAACTATTGGCTATGCAGAGCAAAAAGCTATTTGGAAAGTACCTTTGGAATACCAGTAATAAATGGCGAATTTTTCATAGACCTTTAAATGTTCCTGAATCATTCGCTAAAGATATATTTTAAGCCCAAGATCATATATTAAGCGTTCAATGTTTGAATGATAGGGCAGTGAATTCAGTAAATGGGGATAAAACAGCTAAAAATATTTGAAATCAATTTTTACACTATTTCATGAATAAAGTGTAAGTATCTCGACAATTAAATTAATAAAATTTAAACATTAATTTATTTTAAGCAAGTTTTTGCTTTGTTCTATTTCTTCATAAAATCTTAAGTAGCCAGAGACAGAGACTTAAAGTTGCTCCTCTGTAATCATTGAGTTTATTGTTACTAATTTACTACTAACGTACGTCCCTAAAGTTTTCGAAAAATTTTAGTTTTTAAAGTATTATTGGTAGGAAGCATTTGATCAAGTTGCCATTAAAAACCAAAGTTAGTAAACAACTTAACCGATATAAACAATGTTAATTTTGATAAATACGGTTCGTTAGGGTACAAACTTAATATTTTTCAAAGTATTTATCGTTTAGTTAGACATGTACCAAAACGCGATAGTAAGAATTTTTAGTGCTCAAAATATTTCTGTGTCAACGATTTACGGGACAATTAAAGAATGCGAAAATGGTAGACCATGCCTTAATTTGCCCAAAAGTGGAGACCAAGAGTCTTAACTTTTGCTGGGGAACAGAAATTAATTTAGAGTATGGAGAAACAATTAGGAAAATCTTTGCGAAATGTTGGCCGAAGATATAATGTTTCAATGACTGTAAGTAGAACAAATTCTAGAAATAATTTAAAACGATATAAAAGAAAAAAAGCTCCTAAGTACACACCAGCCCAATTAGAAAAAAGTCTTAGATGTTGTTGTGCATTCAGACGTAATCATTTTCCTGGTAAAATTCCCATTATTGGTGATGAAAAGTATTTTACTTTATCCCGTTTCGAAATGAAGGGCAACGATGGATTTTATATAGGTACGCAATGTAGTAGATGCACCAAACAAAGTGAGGTTTAAGGAAAAAGTAAAATTTGCCGATAAAATTTTTGTATGGTGTGCCATCTCAGAAGCTGGTGTTTCACAGCCGTTTGTTGTGCGTTTTCACGGTGAAGCTCTCAATGCTGAAAATTACGTTGATAGATGTGTTACAAAGCTTGTTCAATTTATAAATACTCATCACCTCAATGATGAAATCATATTACGGCCCGACCTAGCGTCATGCCATTACGCCAGGATAACGACAGATTGGTTAACTGCTCAAAATATAATTTTTTTTCCCAAGAGCGACAACCCTCTAAATGTACCTCATGCGAGGCCTATAGAAGAGTTTTGGGCTGTTTTGAGTCGAATGGTGTATAATAATGCCAAAATAGAGATTAGCTAAGGCGAAGAATTTTGCAAAAATTTTGTTAGATCGATAGAAACAGGCCAAAGGCTTATTGAACATGCATGACCAAATTTACGTGCCATCGAAGATCATGGAACTCATTCTGATCTATAAAAATGCATTATAAACCTTAAATATGTGGACTTTATTTTCTGTATTTAGTTCATAAACTAAATTTAATTCACAATTAGAAAATACATATTTTTTTTTCCGAAAAGTTTAGGGACATACGTTGTGGTTTAATCAGGTTAAACTAACTATCTTTTCTTTTGGTGAAATCGTGTTTATTTTTTTTAATATTTTGTGTATCTTTCTTAAAATGTTTACAAGGGAATAAGTCGCAGAAACTGTCCATATTTTTGCGCAAATATAGAGAGGAACACAACAAAAACCTTTTTATATATTATATTCAGCTTAAATTCCGTAATAAAACAAAATCTGCCTTGGGGGTATAATAAAAACAAATGAACCGGAAAGATCCAAAACTCAAATTAATATGTGAAGTTCGGGGATAAGGGTCTTTTATGCAAAAACCTTTTATATGTATTTCGCTTTAAAAAGCAAATACCCTTAATGACAGCATTTAAATGTTTTGAAATAGAGTTGGATTAATTACAGAAAGCTCTTAGCATTTTTAATAAATTTAGTACTTCGCAGTTTAAACTTTCCAAATCTCTTGTTAGACAACAATAATAAAGAAGTATTTGGAAATATAAAATTATTTTAAAAGGGTTAAGTATAATAAAGACAACTCAATAAAATCTTCATATGTAAAATAATAGTAATTAAAGTAACTGTATTTACTTTATTTATTTATATTTATTTTATTTAATTTTTTTTATTTAAATTAATGTGTCTCGACTGCAATGACCATTGACACAAACAATATTGTGTACAATAATTTTATTTAAAGTAACAGTAATAAAGTAACTAATTTTACAATATTATTGTAAAACACAAATGATACAAGTTTAACATTAGTAAAATGATGAATAGGAAATAACTTGGCGGTTGGCTACACTACACATAAATGAAAAAATAAGTTAATTGACTGCGGAAACGGAAATAAAATAAATTGTTGACTAAAGCTAACCTTGATGTAAAAAAATTTAATTTTATAACATGCATATTAATTTTGGATATACTATTAATTTGAAATGCGGTTATTGTTGCAGAGATGCGACAAATGCAGAACAGTACTCAAAAAACATCACCAACAGGCTAAGGAATCAAAATTTAAATCAAAAAGACCCACAGATAAAGACTGATAATGGACCAGAAATAAGGAAGACATTAAAGCCAAAGCGAGCCAAAGGTAAAATAGAAAGAGACATTAGCAGCAAGATGCTTACCTGAAGAACTAGAAAAACTGTAGAAAATCACCAGACAAAGAAAAGAGAAGAAAAGAAGATATACAAAAAAAACGAAGACACTTAAATGAGGAACTCAAATATATAGAAAAACTCAACAGAGAGAAAGAATTAAGAGTATTCTATAAGAAAGTAAACATCAACAGAAGATAATTCAGGGTAACCACAAGTTAATGCAGAAGTTAAAGTAGCGACCTTAACAACAAGGAAATATGTATTTAATAAATGGGTGAAATTCTTTAACCAGGCACTTAATATAGAGGAAGGGGAAACCTGTAGGATAAAAGCGATTAGGTAAGAAAAACAGACAAGTGTAAAGATGAACCACCAATGATTCTTGAAGTTAAAGATGCAGCAAAACTAGCCAGAAACAAATCATCTTAGAAAGAAAATATGGACACAGAAATCCCTCTCCAATGATTAGAATATTGGAATACTTTGCACCATACACAAAACAGGAGACATCTTTAAATACTCTAACTACAGAGAATATACGCTTCTGAATACAGCATATCAAATATTTTTCACAATAATATGTCACCGTATGGCACCATATGCAGAATGGATAGTAGCAAAATACCAGGCAAGTTTCAGGGGTAGTAAATCGACAATTTATTAGATTGCAACTCTTTAGGCAAATTTTGGAAAACATACTGGATTAAGGCATAGATACTCATTACATGTTTATAGACTATACAGCAGCCTAGGACTCTATGAGTAGAAGAGAAATGTTTAAAGCAACGAAAGAACTATAAATGCCAAATCAGTTGGTAAATTTTACAAAACAAACTGTTAAAAAGTTAAATGTAGATTACAAATTCAGGAGGAACTTTCTAAATCTTTTAAAGTATATAACGGGCTGCGCTAGAGAGCCCCTTTCTCCTGTTTACTGTGCAATCTGGCTCTGAAAAAAGTAATAGATATCTTACAAATCAAAACCATTGGTTCAATATATAATAAATAATTGCAAATTCTGGCCTATGCTGGTGATATCAATATTGTTGGGAGAATGAAAAACAACTTATGAGAGGCGTATGTAGCATTAAAAAAGTCATCTACAAAAATGGATTCAATAATAAACACGAACAAAACGGAGTGTATAAAAATAAGTTCGCAACCACAAATCCTACGACCACTTGTTATAAAAAAAACGTCAATGAAGCAGTGAACGAATTTGTATGCCTGGAAGTTTCCTTAACAGTTAAAACAATACTATCGCAGAAATAAAACGCAGAATTTATACGCCCAACAGATGCAATTTTGGGCCCGATCTCATCTTTCTATCCACAATTATATCGACAAATACAAAAATAAAACTTTACAAAACAATAATACGATCAGTTCTAACATATCTGTCAGATACTTGGAACAAAATGTAATGAAAACGTGTTAGGATGTTTCAAAAGAAAAGTACTAAGGCGAATTAATGGAGCAGTGATAATGGAGAAAACGGTACAACTTAAAACTTTATAGAATATACCAAAAACCAGATATCGTATAACATATTATTAAGATAGGTCATCTGAGGTAGATAGGGCATGTAATGCAGATGGAACAAAACCACCCAGCTATAAAAACGCTCCGTGATAGACCTTTTGTCAAAGAAGAAGACAAAGACCTAGAATAAGGTTCCTTGATAACATAGATGAAGACATAAGAAATATGGGAATGCGTGCTTGGCGGAGGAAGGTGATGGATAGTGACGATTGGAGATAAATTCCTGAAGAGTCTAGAACCCACGAAGGGTGGGTTGTAAAGCCACAATAATGATGATATTGTTAGAAAATTTAATTCATTTTCTGAGTTAAACTTTTTTTGATATTCGTTTTAAATAAACACCTTAAATGGCAATCTAGCAACTAACAATCACTATGGTTACAAAATCGAGTAGTTTTGTATTTTTGTTGTAAATTCCGTTTTCCATTTTCCGAAAAACTTTTTCTGGACTTTTCCTAAAAACTTTTCCTAAGGTATTTCCAAAATTTGGAAATACCTTAGCCATATTTCCACAAGTACAACAAACCATTCAGCTGAACGCTGCGCTGTACAGAATTTGGTCGCCGTTTTACTAATATGCCACTTTTTCCATCCTACAACCGTAACCATTCATTCAATTTAAGTATTTGAGTAGCATCGTTAAATAGTCTGCCTTGTATATTTACTGTGTAATTCTCAGTTGCTTCGTATTTTTTCCGAAAGGTTAGAGTTTTTTTGTCTTTCTTCTTCTTCTTGATGTGCCTATCCGTTACGAAGGTTGGCGATCGTCATGGCAATCTTTATCACATCTGCAGTAGCGAGGAAAAGCTGCACAGATGTTGTATTGAACCAGATTCTAAAGTTTTCTCACCAAGATATACTTCTTCTTCCTTGTACAGTCAGCAAAGACCCACCCAGGGTTGTAGCGCTACGTGATGACTATAATGAATCAGAACATCTATTTTATCATTCACTACCTTTTATACCATCATTAACACCTAAATTAATACAAACACTAAAGGTTATTGACAATATAAAAATAGGAACATAAAATATCAAAACCATTTCATCTTTATATTCCTAAACTAAGTATCCTATAGACAAATTAGATAAAACAAATGGAGTATAGAACATTAGTTGTACTCAATGTGACGCTGAGTATGTTGGTGAGACCGAAAGAAATCTGTCAAATCGCATTATTTCCCTCAAAAGTGATTGTAGAATTAAAAAATTATCTTGTGCTTTAGCAGAGCATGTAATCAACAAAGACCATATTATGGAGTTTGATAACATCAATTTTGTGTAATGAAAGAAATAAATTAAAAAATAATTTTTAGAAATGGTTTGTATTAGCAGAAGTTATAATAATTTAAACAAAAGATCAGAAATTTAAAATCTAAGCAAAATTTATAATTATATTATTTCTCTATAGTTTTTTTTAAAACGAGTAAAATATCATATTTTAATTTAATTATCCATATACATTTTACAGACATATACATTTTTTCAGACATCTATCAATGATGAATAAATCTTCTTTTTTATTACTAAACAAAATAGAATTTTTAAACAAAATTTTATTTTTGGCAATATAATTCATTCATGACATAGAGGCTTATTTGTAATTGGTCGCTATTCTAACTTATTTATAAATTCAAAAGTTTTTCAAAATTATATTACAAAATTTAAGAGAAACATTTATTAGATAGAAAAAAAAATTAGAATAGTTTTTTTAAATATGTTTAGCAGCATAAATTTACTAACAAAACTAATTTTATTTGGTGAGTTTTTGAAGTTATACTTCTATACGTATACGCTATATATATACTCTATACGCTCCACGTTGGAAATTTGTATGGGAGTGAATCTGTGAAATCATTACATAAGATAATGAGTAAGAGAGAGACAGAAGATATATTTTCTCTCTCTCTTCCGCTCTCGAATATAAAAATGTTCCTTTTGTATATATATTTAATATTATATATATATATATATATATATATATATATATATATATATATTTATTATATTACATATTATATTATATATATTATAAAATATTATTTATGTGATATGTTTTGTATTATTTATTAAATGTTCATAATTATATTAGTCTTTTGTATTTCAAAATAAAAATCTCAATAAATCACTGTATGACCCAGAACTGTCAATTTTGAAATAAGTTTGTGGCATGTCCTCGGTAGTATAGTAGCCAGTATCCCAGCCTGTCACGCGGGAGACCGGGGTTCGATTCCCAGTCGGGGAGGACTTTTTGAAGTTATACTTTTATAATCGCGCTCCACGTTAGAAATTTGTATGGGAGTGAATCTGGGAAATCATTACATATGTAAGATAATGAGTAAGAGAGAGACAGAAGATTATATATATATATATATATATATATATATATATATATATATTATATAAAGATATATATACATATAATATTATATATATAATAAAATATTTATTAATATTATTATTTATGTGATATGTTTTGTATTATTTATTAAATGTTCATAATTATATTAGTCTTTTGTATTTCAAAATAATAATCTCAATAAATCACTGTATGACCCAGACTGTCAATTTTGAAATACGTTTGTGTCAGGTCCTCGGTAGTATAGTAGTCAGTATCCCCGCCTGTAACGCGGGAGACCGGGGTTTGATTCCCAGACGGGGAGGACTTTTTTATTAATATTATTACATGGTAAATTAAACATATATGCGTATGTAGAAAAGTTATGTATATTATTGTCATTTTTAAATACTTATGAATATTGCATTTTAATTTGTATTGTATTATTATATTGAATTATGTTGCGCTGTATTGTAGTGTATTTTTTATGTATATTATTATCATTTTTAAATACTTATGAATATTGCATTTTAATTTGTATTGTATTATTATATTAATAACAAAATGAACAATGAATTTTACTGCAGAGTATGTGTAAAAAAATTTTTGCATTCAACTCCTTTCATACATACATGAAAATAAAAATATACATTTTCATCAAAATATTGATTCAATCCTTTATTTACTATACTCCTATTACAGGTCAAAAGTTGTTTATTAATTGTTAGTAAGTTGTTATTAATTCTGTTTCTCTTTCTGCTATGTCTCACCTATAGCATTACATATGTAATGATTGTGCAGATTGACTCCCAAATAAATTTGTAACGGCGAATGCTTGTATAGAAGTATAACTTCCACCGGCAGTCCCACTGGACTGACACACCCGTTGTATTTTTCTAGTTCCACTTTGTAAGATGTTTTATATTTTTTAGCAGCTTTTGAAAATAATTGTAAACACAATTGAAAGCTCGAGATAAATGTATATATATATATATATATATATAAAGTAAAAGAGAATTCTTTTTTACGGTTTTTCTTAAAAGTTGCTTAGTTGTACCTTTATTTAAAAGTAAAAGTATAAGATGAATATATCCAATAGAAAATCCGTCTGAAATCCCATTTTCTCCTCCGAAATAATCCCAAAGTATACACTTCTGCAAAGACTTAAGTAAAGTTTTACGAACAACGTTCAAAGTGTTGCCTCATTAGCCATTCGCATATCTTATATAGCTAAAACTCTAATTAGTAGATCCTTATTACCATGTAGTGGTATTTTGAAGGAGGGTAAAGTTTCCACCTTTAACGAACATTACCCATTCAACCAAGAAACTTAAACTAGGAACTCGAAACAGAGCACTTAAAAAGCAGGTTTTGCAACCAAGATATTGCAGTTATTACTCGTAGATATAGCGTATTTATTACGTGAACTATATAATTACTTATTTTTAATTTTATTTGCTACTGCTAAAAGATATGGAAGCAAATGATTAGTAAATATAAACTCTATTGAATATTTAAACGGTGGTTACAGTACATACTCAGTAGATATCATAACATTTGGGACATTAAAATGATCAGTATTCCAGATATTACTTTGAAAAATGTCAGTGGATTAATAGAAAACTGTATTATTAGAAAAAAGATTCCAAAATTTACATGAACAGATACAGTCAACAGGTCCGGACAATGTACCCTGCGAAATATTAAAGATCCTATGTAAATCAGACAAACAGTTCCTTGATAATCTAATTGTACTTTTTAACAACATAAATAATAGTGGTAAAATCCCGGAGAACTGGCTACAGTCAACATTTATTACAATCCCGAAGAAACCGAATGCCCAGATCTGTGATGACTACCGGCTTATAAGCTTGATCAATCATGTCACGTCACTAAAGCGTTCACTAAGATCATTTATAGAAGAATATATGATAATTGTGAGTCAAATATCGATAGATCGCAGTTTGGTTCTCGGAAAGCACTTGGAACTAGAGAGGCAGTTTTCGCTCTCCAGCTGCTTATACAGCGGTGTAGAGACGTTGATAAGGACGTGTATTTGTGCTTTGTGGATTTTAGAAAAGCATTTGACAATGTCAATCATGAACAATTGATGGATATTCTGTAAAAGACAGGTATTGACGACAAGGACATTCAAATTGTGGCAAACCTATACTTTTGTCAAACAGCAAAAGCAAAAATTTTCAACGAACTCACTGAAAGTGTTATCCCCACTTCTATTCAATATTTATTCCGAGATATTTAACAAATGTATGGAAAATGCAAATGGGGGCATAAAAATAAACGGCGAGTTAACGAACAATATAAGATATGCCGACGACACGGTGATCCTTGCCAGTACCATAAACTAATTACAACAGGTAACGGAAAGAGTTTATTCAGTTGGTGAGGAATACGGCCTGATCTTCAACTTCAAGAAGACAAAGTGGATGCTGATAAGCAAAAGCAACAACCTGCTCGACAATTACGGATAAGTAACAGACTAATTGACCATGTAGAATCTGTGTACCTTGGCACCAACGTAAATTCAAAACTGAGAACAGGCCACAGAAATTAGGGAGAGAATAGAACGAGCTAGAGCAGCATTTAACAATATGAAAAAGCTCATGTAGTTATTCAAACTCACATTTTACATACATTTTAACTTGGGAGAACATGTTGATAATAGGTTGCTAGTCAAAATGTGGTCGCAAATATTTGTAATTCAATTAATTTGTAGTAAATAATTTTTGGACAGGAATTTTATTTCGTTTATTTGACGTATATACATGTTTTTTTATATCAAATTAAACCTAATTTTTTGTTAATTATGATGATATAAGTTTGATTAAAAAAAATTGTCGAAAATTAGCGTTGCCAGCTGTTAAAAACGTAAGGTATTAAAAATTAAATAAAAGACAGCTAACGCGCAACTCTACTTGTTTTGCAGTGTTAGTTGTGTGAGTTTTTGAAGCATGTGTCGATAGATATATAATAATATACATAATTATCCTTTGTCAAACCAGTGTCCTTGCGCCTTAACTACATGTAGCTTTATCTTTGATACATCGTGTTTTTAACAGCTGGCAATCCTAATTTTCGACCATTGTTTCTCAGGCCAACTTATATCATCATATTAAAAAAAATTTAGCTTTAATTTGATATACAAAACATGCATATAAGTCATGAGCAGCGGATTTTATTAAAAAAAATAAATGAAAGTAATAAAATATTTGTCAAAAATTAATTACTATTAATTAAATAATAAATTTTTGCGGTCAATTTTCGACCAATTATCAATGTATTCTTTTAATTTTAAATGTATGTAAAAATGTGAGTTTAATGAACTACCTTATCAACGTAGTGATCCTGTAGTGGGATTTTGTACTAACAGCTACGGTTAGAATTTTGAGAACCATTTCCGAAGTTGAAATCAAAACATGAAAATAAATTTATTTTAAAGTAATCTTGTGGCTTATTTACTACAAAAATAGTAAATTGTATTAAACTACTAATAAACGTTAAAGTATGTATGGGTAGTCAAGTTAAATTTGAGTATCCGTATTAAATATAAAACCATAGTCTCTACTTTTCCAAATCCAAATCCAAACTTTTTTAATTTTCGTGAAAATAATTATCTGTATTTTTCTGGAAAAAAACACAGCGTATGTTTTACATGTTTATCACATGTTTTCACATATGGTAAAATAGACATTATTTATTACATATAGCATCAACAAGAAGCTTAATATAACTTCCTGATATACCAAGAAGAGACATTATCATCTTTCTCATCATTTAGCCTTCTGCGTCCAAATTTAAATACAGGCCTCCCCTAACTTCTTCCAGTTTTGTCGGTCTTGAGCTTTATGCGGCCAATTTAAAGCGATTATTTTGACATCGTTTGTTCATCGTGTAGGTGGTCTACTTCTGCTTGTTCAGTCAGCTCGTGGTCTCGACTACGTAATTTTTTGGGTCCACCGCAGGTCATTCGTTCTGGCCACATGGCACGCCCACTTCCACTTCAGCCATGCTACGCACTCTATGACATCTGTGACGCCTGTTCTTCTTCTTATTTTTTCGTTTCTAACTCTGTCTCCGAAAGTCAGTCGAAGTAGGGAGTGCTTCGTTCGTTTTTGGGCTATTCGGAGTTTGATTGCTGTAGCATGTATTAAACAAATGATTGGAAGCACACATGGGTCGAACGTCTTCTTTTTCAAATAATTTAGCATGTTGCTTTTGAAGATGTCTAATATTTGTCGGATATCCGATATTCAGATATCAGATATCATATATGAGATACCAGATATCAGACATACATCTGCAAAAGAGACATAATGAAGGTTTAATTCCAATTTAGCAACTACATGGACACTAAAAACTCATTGTTTCTTCTTTTTTTTTTATTGGTTCTACAACTCTTAGTTAGTTTTGGCTGCGCTTACTATTTTCCTCCACTCTTGCTGATCTTGTACAGCAGTTCCACATTGTTGCACCCCTATCTGACGTAGATCACTCGTTACTACATCTTTCCATCTTTTTCTTAGGCGACCAACTAACCTGCTATCCGGCCTTTCCTAGAATGTTGTATTTACTAGTCTTTTATCATTCAATGTCAATATATATGCCATGCCCATCTTATCCAATTTGCCTTAATGTATCGTTTCGTGAAGATTCATTGTCCAATATAAAAATATGTTTACATTAAGATAAAGCTTTTGGAAATGTACAAAGCCCAAATCTATTAGTATACAAGCTGGAACAAAGCAGTATGATTACTAATAAGTTAAGTAATCATAAATACTACAAATCAAAGTGTAAAGTATTCAAATATACTCAATTTCAAATATATTCAAGTATACCTCAAAAAAGTATGTCTGTTGCTTCGTGTGTCGTCCTTACTCTGTATAAACCGTCAATTGTTTTATCTTATATGATACCAACAATATTTCGATCTCATATGGCTCTATCACAGCTGGGAATAGGTATGTTTACAGTATATTAAACCACAAAATAAAATTCATATACTTTGCCAAACAAAATTACATGTAAATAATCTTTAAAGAGCTTATTTCCAAAGTGTCAAAGATCCAACCTTTCGATTTTTCAAAGTTTTTACTTTATTAAAGACGTTATAGTTTTTTTTTCAAGTTTACAATAAAGTTTCATGCACCAAAACGTCTTATTTATCATTTGAAAGGGAATTTGAAAATTGTATTTATTTTCAAAAGTCTCATCTCCCTACTGGTTTTATTTGCAAGGCGTCTTAAATCTTCCTGGTCAATCTACATATGAGCTCATAGAAGACACGTTACTCATTATTGGTGTTTACTCGTTAGATTATAGTTAATGAGTACAGTAAGCGTCAAGAATCTCTGTTACAAAGGTGCATTGTTTTTTTTTTAATGTGTTAGTAACGATATTGGCTAGTTTTAAAGAAGAGGTCTGACTCGGCTCGTTCGGCGGGAAAAAGATCACGAACAAGTTATTTGCCAGTAGATTTAATTTAAAGAAAAGTTGAAAAAACATTACGGAAAACTGAAGTTTTGCTACCAACTGAGTACCATATTACATTTAAAAAGTTTGGGTATGTGGTTTTCTTTGGCGAGGAATGATTTACTCATGACTGGAAACTATTGGTTATGAGGCACAATACAAAATCGAGTTCAATATAGCAGAAATAAAATAAAATCTATAGATAACAGGTAGTAGAGCGGGCGGCAAGTCCAGCTACTCGGATTTTTCTATACGTTTTTTAGACACTGTTAAAAATGGGAAAAGAAATGGCAATCTCTTTAGGCAAACAAAGAGCCTTGTGCCATTTAATTAAGAAAAAGAAGTGGAAAGATGTTAAATTACTTTTAAATAACCCAGGAATTTTCGAACAGCATTCTACGTTATTTTGGCAGAAGATAGTTTTATCAGCTGATATAAGTAATACTGTTAAAAAATATTTCTCATGACGATGATAATGAATGAATAACTTTTACAAGCTGTTTTGTCAAATATTACTTATTGTAAACTAGGGATAAATCCGCACTTGTCCTTAATTACGTTTTATGATACCTAATCTAACAAATTATAACGTTTCGTAAGTTTTAATACCCGAAAATGGAATTTATTTTGGAGGTTTTGCTAAGACCGGACGTCAGGCTAGTCCAAGCTAGGAGCGGCGGAGTTTTAAGGTTTGACTATAACATATTGTATGTAATTTTCCGGGTTTGACACCGCGTTGAATGATTTTGGTTTTGATTGAAACCATTGTTTTGACCAAAACGTTTTTTCAAGGTCGGACTTGCGATTGTCAGGTCAGGTAGTAGCGCTTCTCGCTGATGCTTGAAGCTAAGAAAGTTTAAATTTCTAAACGTTGTTGGTGTTCTAAATGTTAGTTGTTGCTTTAGGATTTATAAATTTTTCTCCACAAATTTGTTGCATTTCGCCTGTAGTGATCCTTTGGCCCGTTAATGTTTTTTGTGATTATAACTTGAGGGCACCGTATCGACGATGACCAATGGGTCAGCAATACGGATTTACGATTGCCTTCCACGTTTTCTATATTTTTGTTTAATTTCGGCTACGAGCTATGCCATTACACTCTACCATATTTTGTGCTTTTTTCTCTCAATTTTTTTTGTTAAACATTGTTAACGGTATTGCAGTTCCTTTTCTGATATAGCTTGATAGCCGTTGCTCTATATCAGGATATTATTTGGCAATATTGGTTATTGGTTACTCGTATTATGCGAGTCAATAATAATTAATAATAATTATAATATATAATATTATATATATATATATATACATATATATATATATATTTATATATATATATATATATATATATATATATATATATATATATATATATATATATATATATATATATATATATATATATATATATATATATATATATATATATATATATATATATATATATATATATATATATATATATATATATATATATATATATTGTAAAAACTACGACCGTCAATTTATATTTCTAAAGTATTCAACTAGTGAATTCAGAGGTTTAATCGGTCATTCAGGTTGGCAAATAAAAAAAGAAGTCAACTACTTCATAAGTTTATCGAAGACATTTCGCTTTATATTTCTAAAGCTTCATCAGTTCTAACTCAATATGTAGTATATTATCGATGTTATCATATATCTACTGTACACTTTACTCAATATTTAAAACTAACTTAATCAAAAAAGAAAAAACAAAAAACAAAAAACAAAAAACAACACACAAACTTTGCCGAAAATAATGTTCATATTCGTAGATATGAATATTTAAAAAATTTTAAACGAACATTTGGCTTCATTTAGATGGTTCTCCGCTGAAGACCAACAGAAGTAGTTGACTTCTTTTTTTATTTGCCAACCTGAATGACCGATTAAACCTCTGAATTCACTAGTTGAATACTTTAGAAATATATATATATATATATATATATATATATATATATATATATATATATATATATATATATATATATATATATATATGTATATATATATATATACATATATATATATATATATATATATATATATATATATATATTTATATATATATATATATATATATATATATATATATATATATATATATATATATATATATATATATATACTTTCTAAATTTATGTGTTGTGCTTTCATGTAGTCTGGCTTTTTCGTTAATGAACTCATTATATACTCTTAAATTATTTTACGATGTGAAAATTATTAAATATTCTCCTTATAATATAATGGTAACCCTTTTGTCATCGCCTATGGTTTCACTCACACATAAAAGCCAACTCCGAAAACTTCGCTAAATGTAAGAAGTTAACAACACGTGACGCACTATGCAAAAGTCTGTTTTTAATGAAATGTCTAATGCATGACTAAGTTCAAGCTCACAAGTTTTCGCAAAATTCTCTTGTCATAATCAACTATCAGCAATTTTATTGCATAAGTGCATTTAGAGCAGAAACTTTGAGTTTGGTTTGAGCTGATTTTGATGGGGGTTATTATAAATTATGAATAAACTTTGGAAGTGGATTTCGTGGTTTTGTTATAAGTATAATGAACAGAAAAGTTAAGACAAATCAGCCTTGTCTCTGGTTGTAGATATTGATTTTGGGAAACTTCGATAAGTATTTAAAATATTTGTTTAAAATATGTATCTAAGAAAAAAAGTTGTTTTTTCTCTCGTTTGGCCCCTAAAAACAATTAAAATTGAGAAAAGATTCAAATTATAGTAGCCAGTCCAATAAGCGCCCTCATTGGTCATGACGTCATACAGTGAGAATGTTGAAGGATCGGCATCATTAATTCATTACGTTTGACATTCATTTACTTTTTTATGGTATTTGTCAGTTTGATAAATCTTTAGATAGTTGCTGTAATCTACATATTTTATAATATTTGAGCGTTTTTGGTAATACATTTTTTTTTTATTACCGAAGTGTGGGTTTTTCCAAAGGTCAGTTTTATATGGTGGCTACTATTTTAAAATATAGGGTGAAATTGGTGAAAATTTTTCCATGAAAAAAGTTCGGGGGGTTAAAGCAGATAATTAAGTATATTGTAATATTTTTATTAATCTAATTTATTGTCTTTATTTATTATCAAAGGTTCTACATTTATAACACTTAAAAGTTTATTTAAAGTCTTTATTTGTACAATATAACTAATTTATTTCACACTAATAATTATATAATTTATTTACATCTATTACAATACGCGCGCTACATTAAAAAAAACTCGATGCGATGGTATTTTTCAGACTAACTGTCCTTAACAAAATTTCCTCTTTAAATATAAAATGCCGTTAATCGAGAATGCCTTCGAATTCAGAAGGCGACCCTCTCAACCATTAATGTTGACAAAAGAGGTCTTTTAGCTGAGTGGCGAAATTACTAGAATAGAATTAGAAATAACGTATTTACAGTTTTATGCGCCATAATATTTATCGTAACAATATTTTAGTCTGATCATTATTCTCATTTTACTTATTTAATAATAAAGCTTCATACCTTATACTAAGTATGGTGTCAATATTATATTTTTTTTTTGCTATTGTACTGAAATTTAACAAAATTAACTTAATTATCTTTTTCTTTTAAATTTGGAAGATAATAATATGGAGATTATTACCTTAACAGCAAAAATAACACCTGAACATAATGTTAAGGGAAAACAATATGTTGTTAGTTGTGAAATTAATTAAGAAACCAAGGAAATATGTATATATGTGTTATTTTCCATAATACTCCCAAAACAATTTGGAGACTTTGAAGAAGTTGAAGCAACTGTATGGTCAATTTATTGATATTAAACCCTCGTAAGGGCTGCTGTTCTAGAATAATGATAATATAATCTTTTCCTATTCGGTTGGCAATTAAATATTTGAGGGACAATATTTATTTTCATCCGCTTCTACCCACCCAGCAGTTTAATTTTGATATAATTGATATGTTATATTAAATTATTATTTTTACGCACATATAAATATATATATATATATATATATATATATATATATATATATATATATATATATATATATATATATATATATATAGATGAAAGTGTAAGATTACATTTCCTTTCAATTCGAATTCCACCATTGTTCTACAGATTCTACACGATTGTCCAATTATTCAACTACTCATCAGGAACACTTAAGGAAGTTCAAACTAAAATGAAGTGATTATGATTAAAATAACAGTCTGGTACGCTAGCAGCGGCATCTATACGAAGTAACAAGAAGTCGAAAGATTTTGATGGCAAATTAGGTGAACCGCAAAACTCAAAGCCTCTCACCAGAGGCTGTTGAACGACGCTAGAAGAAATTACATCACATTACATCTTGGAAAAATAAAATGTTTCGTATTTTAAATTTTTCTACAGCTGGACTAATTTTTTTAAGTTATAGTCTAGTCAGGATCGTCAAAAAAATAGTTTAAAAAATGGATCGTATTGAGTTGAACTAGTGATATGAAGCGAGAATCTTCTCAAAAGAATGTTTCTTGGGAAAAATTCTTGACAGTAATTTTCTCAAAATGCTTTTGTCAGTATGGTTTGCATTTTTTTGTCATAATGTATTAGCATCGCAAACGAATTAAGCACAAACTAAATGAAGAATTCGAAAATAGTTTTTTATTTTAAAAATGTCAGGGGCGTACTATTTTTTTCTTTAAAAAAATTAAAACCATTACTTGTATGCCCCAATGATGAATACAAAATTCCTAATTATCTCAAAAATGCGCAATAACCAGCTCTTAAAACCCACCAAATTTTATTTGCGTATCTTAACCACTTTCAGGGCAATAAATAAATCGTTACTTTGTAAGAAAAATTTTAACACCCCGTATCTCTGTCATTATTATTCATTCAGAATCACTGTATAAAGTTAGTTGCGCGTATTTATTAAAACGCACCTGCATGGCAGTAGCAATGATGTTTATTTTTCAACTGTGCTGGCATATGGGATCGCCTGCTCATTATCATTAATTTCGATTTTATGGTGTTAATGTTGAGACCATATTCCTCTTCCACTGTATTAATACTACTTACTACCTTCTGTAATTTTTATAAGTTGTAAGCTATCGCAGCTGTATCATCAGTATATCGAAAATTATTTATAGTAATTTTGTTTATTTTAATACCTTTTTCATTCTGCTGTTTAAGTTAAAAAAATATTTACTATATATTATATGTTAAATAGTAGAGGGTAGAGGGTGCAGCCCTGATTCACGTTCTTATTTATTTCTACTTGTTCTGTCTGTGCACTATTAATAAATATTAATTTTGCTCTTTGATTTATGTACAGCTTTCAAATCATCCCCACATATTTTCCGTCGTCACCATTCTCCCTTAATAGATGTAATACCAAATCATATCTTACGAGGTCCAAAGTTTTTTAGTAATCGATAAAGCAAATAAGAATATTGCTTCTGTGGTCACAGCATTTCTGCACCAATATGTGCTTGCAGAAAATGCCTCCTGTGTCCCCAAACCATTTTTAAGACCAAACATTATCTCTCTACTTTTGTTATAACTCCGTTCATAAATAAATATAAAAAACGCTTTAAGTACGTAGCTTATTAAGCTGATTAAGCAATGAACTTTTCAGCAACTGACTTTGTGTTTCTTTGAATTTGTTAACAAGGTTGATTTTGGCCAATATGATGGTGTTTTGCCATTATTGTGCACGTTATAAAAGAGTTTGTTTAGGTGCTTAATATTAAAAAGATTCAATATTTTCGCATTTACATAATCGGGTCTTATAAATTTATTACTTTTTATACCTGAGATCGCATATTCCACTTCTGATTCTAATATTAGTGGTCCAGGTAACCCTCTATTGCCCGACTTTTTTGTAAACTTAAGAGAAAATGTTTTAATTTGTATATATGCTTAAATATGCATTTACTACTAGTAAGTTTTTTGGATTTTTTAAATTTTGTTTGGGGAGAGTTTTGGGAGTGTTGCCCTCAGGCAACTGTGGGCAGCAAAAACTAACGAATTAAGTTATATACTTATTTATTATGCCAATCAAAAAACAATTATTTGTAGTTATAAAACAAAAAGCAACTTTATCGCACATTACTTTAGGAGTATTACAGCATCCTGGTTTTTTTCTTCTTCCCTTTTTTTCAGAAAATACTGGCCAGTGGGAGGTTTGGTCAAGCCTAACTTCCTTTGGTGGTACAATAGCAGTAGGTCCTCTCTTCTGTTTTTTTTTTTTTTTTTAATTTCGTTCTCAATTGCACTGAGCTTGGGACGTCCTTTGGTTTTGATCTGGTCAGTTCTTGCTAACAGTACGCTACATAAGTGGGACTTAAACTGTAACAAAGGCAACTGATTTTTCTTTTCAATTTCAAAGTAATCGCAATCACGACGATACACCAACCAGTTGTTAACAACAGCTAAATCCAGGAGGTGAAAAAATATTTTTAGATGCCACTTTTTAGATCTTATGTCTGTTCGGTAAAGAGCAATTAGTGAATACATGAGATCGACACCTCCCATTAATTTATTATATAATTGCACTGCATTTGAAAAGTATAGGTACATCAATTCTTGATTTTTGTTTCTTATCCCACCTCTTGACCAACGAAGTAGGCTCAGAACCAACAAATGTACTAAGCAATTGAACCGGTTTATTATCGTATCACTTTAACGCTGTTAGTCTTATTTCATCTACTGTAGCGTGCTTTTCTTCTACAGTACCTCTGCCCTGTTTCTTCATATTCTTGTCATCAGAAAAATGGCAATCAGGCAATCTCTGTTTGGACGAACAGTTCCCAAACATTGCAGTCCACGTTTTTCCATTTCAATCTGCAACTGAATGCTATTGAGCCAGTTGTTAATATATACTTTATAGTATTGGTTCGACTATCCCACACAATCTTATTACTACATTACCGCTGGTGCCTACATTAGGTAAATGAAGAGGATGTTCAACAGTTCCTGTATATAATTCCCAGTTATAAACAATACCATTGCTATCACACAAAAAAATAGCTTGTATGCCCATTTTTGGGGTTTGTTCTTCATATTGTTTTAAAGAATGTGCCCCTTTGAATGGTATCATTTTTTCAGCAATACACAATTTTTCACTCATTGGAATAATCTGAAAATTTTGAACTAGACCGTTGATGAATGGTCTAATTTTGTATAACTTATCATTATTGTTGACCATATTTTCATATTTTCGTTATTATTGAAATGAATTTTAGTTTTTATTTCTTCCCAGCGATTCCTAGATATGGTGTCAACTATTTGAGCAACACGTGTTTCCTTTTGCTAAAATGATCTTGTCCCTGGCAAGCCATATATTGACATCAGTAGAACAGATCCAATAAATTGGTTTAATTCTGCTAGTGTCATATTCAATGCTTTATTTATTTCCATTCTGGAATTGGAAATACTGTTCGGGGACCACTCTTTCACTGAATGTTTTTTTCGATCATTTTTGATCTTTTGAACACATTTTGTTCAGTGTGTTTTTCTGTTTTATCGGTATCATCCTTATCTTCATCTTAGTCTAAATCTAAATTGGTATCCTGGTCTAAATTTGCTTCGTACAAATCGTCTTCATTTTTCATTTCATTTGATCCTGGATCGATTGATATCTGAGTACCTATGGAAAATTTATTATCACTCTCTTCAAAGTAAGAGTCTTTGAATTCCTCGGATTTGTTGGGAACGTTTACAAACAATAACGGATATTTACTGCTTTTCCCGTAGAACGTTTTTGTATTCATCCTAAAAAAATTTAAAATGATATGGTCCAGTGTGGATTCAAAGTAACATACCCGTTTTTTATCACAGTACTGAAACAACACAATAAAATAAACAAATTTCAACGGCTATCAATATCTAAATGCTGATATAATGCCTCTATATATTTTTATATAAATTGTACACAATGTATAACAATAAATCACGATCGAAAATACAAACTAATAAGACAGCCATGTGCATTTGACATACTGTTAAAAATTTCCATATAGGTTTCGTCATAGGTTCATAGATGGCACTAAGTGTATTAAAATGTATAACCAAATGTTGCCTGAAATCAACTGAGGGCATCTTAGAGTCGCAAATTGTTTTAAAAAAGTTTTCTGCATTAAAAACACCCTTGTTGCCTTGAGTACACACGGGGCTATAGAGGGTTAAGTGTGTATTTTAAGTTACGATCGTCAAAGAAGAGGTCTAGTAGATATATTTGCCAGAGTTTGTAAAGTTTGCTGTGGACTGTTATAACGTTATTATCTTTTGTTTTTTAAGTAGTTACTTTTCCTGAAGGTGTTTGTTATTTATTTAAGCTTTTATGGAAGTTGAAGGTATTAGCCTTCCATTCATCCAGTATTCCATTAACTGCTAATTTCAATTAAATATAACATCTAAATATACTATCTATATAATAGAGTACACTGGTAAATAAATATAATTAATCAAAAATGAGATTTACACATGAAATCACATTTAAATACATTCTCGTTTGAAGCACAAAGCTTTTAAAATACTTTTACCATGATTAAAAATACGCAGTTTTTCAAGTACTTTATCTTTACTACAAGAAAAAAAACTAGGGATAAGAACTATGTTCAGCTTCTGTGGAAGGTTTGAATTCGGGCATTTCTTTCTTGTCCGGAGGACACGTTCTCAATTTATGTTCCCGTTTATAGTGCTCCCCAGAGCAGAAAAATCAATTTATCTTATTGAACAAAGAGGGAAAAGTGTTCCAAATCAAATAGAGAAACAGCTGAATGAACATTTCAGAGCTGGGAGAGAAATTAGATAATCACGGTTAGTTTTCCAATTACTTGGGAATTCGAACGTTATTAAAAAGTTCGAACAAGTTTGGGAGAGTTCTAATGTTCGTTCTTAAAACAAAGGCCGACTATGCATAGAGGATGATTGAAAATTTTATTGAGTGGGACTTAGAGTTATTGTGAGGAGTTTAGTGGTAGTTTAAAAGTTTTTGCAAATTATTTTTAAAAGCATTAGCTTTAAAATCATTGTAATTAAAAGAGGGATAATATATAAACACTGTTCATAGATTTCATGATTCCAGGTATAATTTATAATATATTATACAATGATGGGTGGGCCAAATTTATTTGGAACCCATTTTGACCCCAAATAACTTTTTTAGCTATTTTTGATTTTAAGATTTTAATGAAATATAAAACCTATATTGATAGCGCGTATTTAAATTAAAATTTACACGACTAACGAAAAAACTTACGGGGGTTCATTTTTATAGTGGCTTATTTTCAAGGTCGTTACAAAAGTAACCCTCTGTATATTTAAATTAAAAAATTAGTTATACTCTTAAATAAGTATCTAGAAAAACTACCCTAAAATTCGTATTAAACACTTTTAAGCATTTGGAGCAAAATAAATGACATTGTGAAAGTACGTACATGGTATCTTTGTTAAATTAATTTTTTTATCCGAAAGGTAATACAGATTTTGAAGTTAATATATCAATAAAAAAAATTCATCATCATCATCAGTGGCATTACAGATCGTTAGGAGCCAAAGCCTTCTTCAGAACAATCTTCTATTCGCCCCTGTCTCTTCTCTTCTTCATACTTTAACTCCGATGGATTTTAGATCATCCTTTATGCTATCTTGATACCTAAGTTTTGGTCTTCCTCTGGCTCGTCATCCCACTCGTCCTCTTCCGTCGAAAATGTTTCTGATCGTTGCATCTTCATCTCGCCTAATTACAAATGCCATCCATCGAAAGCGTGCTAATTTAATACATTTTACAACGTAAGGTTCCCCAAAATTTCTGTATAACTCAAAGTTGTAGCGCCTACGCCACAAACCCTGCTCTTGGACTCCTCCATATATTTTCCTTAGAATTTTTCTCTCAAAATCTTTAAGCAATTCATCTCGCTTAACTAACGGAACTTACACTCAAAGGCGTAGAGTGTCGCCAGAATCCAAAACGACTTTTCAAGGCTCTTTCATTGTAAAAATGGACTGAGACAGGGAGATGGATTGTCGTGTCTCTTATTTAACCTTGCACTAGAAAAAGTAATTCGAGAGTGCCATATTAATACAAATGGCACCTCTTTAATAAATCTGTACAGGTGGTCGGATATGTAGATGACATAGACATTATTGGTAGGTTCACAGAATCTCTGATTGAAGCATTTCGATCACTAAGGGCGTCTGCACTAAGAATGGGATTAAAAATAAACGCACAGAAAATCAAGTATATCTATTGTACTAGATTAGGCAACCAGATACCTAGACTATTAATTGATGATCTGGAACTGGAAGGTGTGGACACCTTCGTCTACCTGAGCCCGCTGCTAACCAAAGACAACAATGTCAGCAAAGAAATTAAAAGAAGAATAGTGCTTGCCAATAAGTGCTATTATGGCTTGAGGAAATAAATGGCCCCAAAACTACACAGAAAAAAAGTTATTATATATAAAACACTAATAAGGCCAGTGTTAACATACGGGTCAGAAACTTGGTCAGAAACTTGGTCGACTTCAAACTCAAGCATCTTCTCAAGAATCTGCCTGACTGTGAAGATTTAATCCGTTGTTGATTTGTTGGGTCGGAAAGCGCACTGGTAGTTCCATCTAGTAGAATACATATACTTGATTTTCTGTGCGTTTATTTTTAATCCCATTCTTAGTGCAGACGCCCTTAGTGATCGAAATGCTTTAATCAGAGATTCTGTGAACCTACCAATAATGTCTATGTCATCTACATATCCGACCACCTGTACAGATTTATTAAAGAAGGTGCCATTTGTATTAATATGGCACTCTCGAATTACTTTTTCTAGTGCAAGGTTAAATAAGAGACACGACAATCCATCTCCCTGTCTCAGTCCATTTTTACAATGAAAGAGCGTTGAAAAGTCGTTTTGGATTCTGGCGATACTCTCTACGCCTTTGAGTGTAAGTTCCGTTAGTTAAACGAGATGAAGCGGCATTTGAAATTCCACCATAGCCTGTAGAAGTTTTTGTCTGTTGACTGAGTCGTATGCGGCTTTAAATCCACGAATATGTGGTAGGTGTCGACTTCAAACTCAAGCATCTTCTCAAGAATCTGCCTGACTGTGAAGATTTAATCCGTTGTTGATTTATTGGGTCGGAAAGCGCACTGGCAGTTCCCAAATATTTGTTCAGCATAGAGGATCAATCTTCTGTACAATACGTTCGACAATACTGTTACAAACATATTTTCGGCATGGCCCATGTAACGGTTGCATCTCGAAAAAGGCATCAAGAACATTCGCGATGTATCGAGTGCGAGAGAGAACAACACGTCACGTAGGCGAATTAGAGGTGGGACTACCCCAGAAGTTTAGAGAATAATACTTTTTGGTATATATATGTAACGATGTTATGAGTGAGTTTAGTTGATAAGAGAGTACCGAACTGTAAACTTATAAATAAATATATTTATATAAATTTGAACCGCTCGTTTTATTTAATCTCGTTACAATACTTTATATGCCACGTTAAGTAGGGCGATGCCTCTATAATTATCACACAACATCTGGATGCATTACACCAAATTTCCAGTCCGCGGGCGTTTCCTTCCGTTGCCAGATTTCGGTTACTAATTTATGCATGTGTTTAAAAAGGGTGTCACCACCATTTTTAAAGAGTTTAGCAGGAAGATTGCCCAAACCGGGTACTTTGTTATTTTTCAGCTTTGAAATAGCTTCTCTAGTTTTGTTTTCGGTGGGGGCGGCTCTTGGGCGTTTTCGTCCATTTCAGGCAAAGAATAAATAGTCAGGCACTCAATATAAATTAACTAAATTCAATATGAACGTCTCCTTCATGGTTATTTACTACAGCTTGCAGTATTCGACGCCACTGTCCAATTAATCAGTTAATAATTTTTTGATCGAATTAGTTCCAACAAAAAACTATCCGATGTTTTAATTTATCGACAGTGTTAAAAATAAAGTTATCGTGAACCATGGGCTCTAATATACTCCACATATTGTAATCAACCGGATTAAGATCAGAGCGATTTGGAGACCACATGTTAGGTTCCCTGAAATCTGCAACTTGTTCTTTGTTCTTTGTACACTGTAAGCAGACTGGTTTTGTACAAAAGATGAACACATAAAAAGTTTGTTGCTTTTTTTTGGCTCCTATACGAAGTTTTTTCGACACTTTTGTAACTCATTGTAGAAGTGGATACAGTCTTTCCGAATATGTCACCATCGATGAGATGTTACCAGGATGTAGGGGTAAGTGTCGATTTCGTTAGTATATCCCATCAAAACCGAACAAGTACGGTATAAAAATTTTTGCACTATCCGATGCTAAAATGTTTTATACGGCTAATTTAGAAGTATATGTTGGCCAACAACCTGAAGGACGTTTTCAAGTTAGTAACAGACCTAGTGATGTTGTTCAACGGCTATGTGAACCTATTTATGATTCAGGCCGAAATCTAACAATTGATAATTGGTGTACAAGTATCGAGTTGGTGAACAAGTTATACGAGAAGAAAATTACAGTAGTGAAAACCATTAGGAAGAATAAAAGAGAATTGCCGTTTGAATTCACAAAACCAAAGCATCCTATAAATTTAAGTATGTTTGGTTTTAATCAACATATTACACTAGTTTCTTATATTCCTAAAAAAAAAATAAAAATGTATTGCTTGTATACTCACTACATCATGATGATGCAATTGATTATAGTAGCGGTAATCAAAATAAACCAGAAATTATCGCCCTATTCAATTCAACAAAAATAGGAGTCGACATGGTAGACCAGCTCAGTGCTAACTACAACTGTTCAAGAAGCACACAGCGTTGGCCAATGGTTATATTCTATACCATATTAAATATATCTGGCATTAATTCAATGGTTATCTTCAATGCAAACGGTAAGAATGAGAAAAACGTGAAACAACGTGATTTTCTAAGAAACCTTGCAAATGAGCTTATACATCCCTATTTAAAAAGTCGAGTTACTACTACAAATATACCAGTTAGCCTCAAATGCCGAATTCGCGAAATTTGCGGCATCACAGATGTAGCTTCTGCAATTCCAGATAGAAATCAAACAAAGGGTCGTTGTGCATTTTGTACTACCAAAAAGAACAGCTGTACTCGCAGCATGCATTAACTGCAAAAAATTCATGTGGCTTGAACATATCCATGGAATATGTCAGCTTTGCCAGAATGACGCTACAACATAAAATGTCTCAATTACTAAATCAAGTGAAATACATACTTTATATTTTTGTTAAAAACCTCAGTTATTTTTTTTAGTTAATCTATATTCCTCTTAACTAAAAATTACGAACTGTTTTTCCATTTTAAACATTTGAAGAACTTTTTTTTAAATTTAATTTTATATTACAAATAACAATATATTGTTATACTAGTGTTTTTAATTTTGTATCTGTTGTTTTTCAATAAAATATTTTCAAAAATGTTTTTCAGTCATTCCAATACACAATATAAAATATTTGACTGAATTTTATTTCCTCCGTGCGTGACTGACGCGACACCTACCTGCCTTCATCTGACAGTTTTGGACCTACCAATTTTCAGGTTAAACATATGACATATGTTTGACATTGTTAAATACAGGCGAAATTGACAATTATTAATAATTAACTTTTTAATTATATTTTTTCAGTTTATGTACAAAATAAATGTAGTATTAAAAACTAGGTTTCTCAAAATTCATCATAATATATCTTTTTAACCCCAAACGAAAAAGAAGGTGAAAAATCTAGTACTGGCAAATTAAGTTTTTAACGTGAAAGAGCATATAATTAAAAACAGTAATAGTAAAAGTTATGATATAAAAGCTAAAGTCATCAGGCACTCTGCAGTTAGCTTGAAGCCTTATAAAATATCATTTAAGGTAAATTATTGAAATATTTCCTATTTCAATTGCATAAAAATGAGGTTATGTGATATTTACTTAATCATATTAATAGCACCGATCCATCTTTTTCTTTTCTCTAATTTATATGTAATCTTTGGGAACATATCAAAACTACACTTACTATTTTTGCTATTATTAGCACAATTAAATACGCAACATGTATTTGCACACATTTTTGATAAAATTTATGGGTAACAAGATTCCAATTTTGTCATATTTCGCTGCTACGCACGCTGGCATCATTTCAAGGTACCCCTACCATGGTCACGCACGGAGCGAATAGCAATAACTATTTTTTTTTAATTGTCGGTCTCAGACACCGTAGCGACTCTTGATGCTCAGTTTCTCCTAACGACTAACGGAGGGTTAAAACTTCAGGGAAACATTTATTAGATAAGAACATTTTTATAATAATTCTTTTTGAAATATGTTAGCAGCAATTTTATTAATCAAACTAATTTTATGTGGTGAGTTAACAAAAAATTTTTTTCTTTCTAGTTCAACTTTGTAAGATATTTTGTATTTTTTAGCAGCTCTTGATAATAATTGTAAACACAATTGAAAGCTCGAGATAAAAAATAGTTAACCAATTGCCCTTTTATTGACTTCAACCCATCCAAAACATTAATATATATATATATATATATATATATATATATATATATATATATATATATATATATATATATATATATATATATATATAATATATATATATATATATATATATATATATATATATATATATATATATATATTGTCATACTTTTTCTTTTCCAACCAAAGAAAAATAAATAAAAAAATCCATCGAAATAAAATTTTAAGAAATCATTATAAACAAAAATGTATATATTAATTTATATCTATTTATACTTATCAACGAAAGCACAAGAAACCTATACCAGCACAGATTAGACGAAAAGTTGCTACATAATATAGAAGACCAGTCAGTAGAACAAATTTACGAAAACATAACAAGTAGCATCAAAGAAGCAGCAGAGGAGGCCATTGGACTAAAAACTAATTCCGCTAGTAAAAAACTTTGGTGGAATCAAGAAATTGAAGAACTAGTACTTCGGAAGAAAAAAGCATACCACAAATGGCTAAATACAAAACAGGAGTTGGATAGAGAAGAATACAAAGATATTAAAAAAAGAACACGACAACTAGTAAACACAGCTAAACGAGAAATGTGGGACAAAAAATGCAAAGAGATAGACACATATATGGGAGGTAGAAAATGCTCAGAGACGTGGAAATTCCTGACAAAAGTTAAATCAAATGAAAAAAGAGAAACAAACATACAATTAATAACAACAGAGAACTGGATCCGACATTACGAAAATCTATTAACAGAAAACAGAGAGGAATATAGAGAAATGTCTCCAACTGAAATACACATACAGGGAGAAACGATAAACATCGATGAGAGGACTGTCATAAAAACGATACAACTACTAAAAAATGGTCGAGCTGCAGGTCCGGAGGGAATTCCAGCAGAACTAATCAAATGCGGTACTAACAAACTGTTTGAACGATTAACCTGGTGTATAAACCAATATCTAAACGGTGCACCAGTCCCGCATGAGTGGAAAGTATCCTTCATATCATCTATACATAAGAAGGGAAGTAAACTGGACTGCTCAAACTATCGAGGTATATCAGTAACCAGTACCTTAAGTCGCCTATATGGAAGGATACTTCGAGACATTATCGAACAAGAATATAAGGAACAAGAAGAAGAGGAACAATCTGGCTTTAGAGCGGGAAGGAGCTGCACCGATAATGTGTTTGTTTTGAAACAAATAATAGAAAAAAGATCAAGTACCAATCAAGAAACCCACCTTATGTTTATAGACCTTCAGAAGGCCTATGATACTGTACCCGCTAAAAAGCTATGGAAAGTTTTGCAGGAAACAAACATTAACCACACAGTAATTAACGCCCTTAAACAGCTTTATGAAGGATCAACGTCGGGAATAAAAATTGGAAATAGACTTTCAAAAAAATTTCCTGTAAACAAGGGACTCCGGCAGGGGTGTTGCATATCCCCCACATTGTTTAAAATCTACGTGGCGAAAGCACTGTATCAGTGGAAAAGAAAGTGTAGAGGAATGGGCATTGATTTGGGAGAAACTTGCCTATATACCCTACAGTTTGCAGACGATCAAGTCCTTATAGCCAACGATAAAGAAGACCTGACATATATGGCCAGAAAACTACAGGAAGAATACAAGAAGTGGGGTTTAGAACTCAATACACAAAAAACAAAATATCTCCCAATAGGCGCAGAACTATCCAACATTCAGATGGACACAACCGAAATTGCATTCTGCACTGAATATACCTACCTAGGAATTGATTTCGACACCACAGGCACAGACAATAGGGAAATTAGAAAACGAATAACCCAGGCCCGTAGAACAATTGGATGCCTTAACGGAGTTCTCTGGAGCTCAGAAATTGGTAAAAGACGAAAATACAATATTTATGAATCTCTCATAAAAACCAGCTTAACCTATGGTACAGAGACATGGAGACTAACAGAAAGCAATAAAAGAAAACTCGAAGCAACAGAAATGGATGTATTTAGACGATCACTTCGAATATCTAGAGCAGACAGAATTAGAAACGATGAAATAAGAAATAGGATGGGGGTAGATGGATCACTGGCAACAGACATAGAAAGGAAACAACTTATATGGTATGGCCATGTTCAAAGAATGCCAGAAACAAGACTACCGAAAATCGCCATGAAATGGATACCACCAAATCGTAAGAAACGAGGAAGACCAAAAAGAACATGGAAGGAGGGAATAACAAAGGCAATGAGCTCCCGAGACTTGACCGAAGAACAATGGAATGATAGAAATTCGTGGAAATTAGGCATCGGACAACGACGCAAGACGTTTTGAAACCGATATATATATATATATATATATATATATATATATATATATATATATATATATATATATATATATATATATATATATTAATTTAAGATAAGATTTAGTGTAGATAAGAATAGAAATTTGTTTGGCAAACGACCTGTTTCCGTTGCAAACAAAATTATCAAAAAACCTTTGTTTAGAATTAGAAGACATTTTACCTGTAAGTTAATCTCTTTATTGTTTGTATAGTCGAGTATTAAATGACCATATTTTAATCTTTTGAAATATGTATAAATGATGTATTGAAAAAAACCAATTTTAAAGTAAGCTATTTAGTTTTCTCTGAAACCGAAATTAGGCTTTTCCAAAATCATGGTAAACACAATTTAAGCTTTTTGATTGGACGGTCGTTTTTAAATGGGAATTTGGGAGTCGATGAGGAGACAGGAGAAGTCAGATATATTTTGGTCATCGAAAGGAAACAGTCGTTTTTTCTCAAGATAGGGTGTGGTTCGTGAGTTTTGGATACCGGCGTAACGAAAAGAAGTGAATAGTTTGAAGACGGAGATAACAAGTGAATTAAAAGAGGTCTTTGTATCTACCGTGGGCATTTTATAAAGTATATGTGAAAGTATTCTTACGGCATCAAGTTGACAAAAGGAGGTCCTGGTGTCATAAATAAGTAGCGGAGTTTGGAGAAGTGAATCAGGCGTTTTTTTTGTGTAGTCTGAAGGAGGTTTGCAGAGACGTAAAGAAGGAGCCAAGGTGCCAAAGAGGGGAGATCACATCTTTGAGAAGACTGGACTTTTCTGGGTATGTTCCAACATACAACTCAAGAAGAAAATAAACTGTAAGTGTTTCTACAATTATTGAATTTTATATCTGTGAAGGATCGTTTCGACATCATGGTCATTAGCATTCAAATTTAAGAACTGAGGTTTTGTTAGGTTAATCAAAAGTTTAAAGTTTTGTGGTTTCTTTTTTTTTTTCAAGTAAAGAAAATTTTAAGTAAAATTGGTTTTTCACGTAATATAAATGTATGTAGTTTTATAATCTTATTATCATAATAATTTGATTTATTTTCTTGTATGCTGATTGATAAGATAACGACAGAATTTAATAATTGTTTTATTCATTCATATAAAATAAAGAAACGTAAATCTTTGTAATATAATATATTTGTATTATTATCCTTTCTTCTTCTCCCGATAAAAGACAACTAGAAAATCTTTTGAATCCATCGAACACAGGTAATATAAGGATTATTTTACTTTTGATAACAGATAAGTTATAATTTTTTTATTGGCTCAATAAACTAAGTTTGAACTCAAAATAAACAATCATAACAATATATATATATATGTATATATATATATATATATATATATATATATATATATATATATATATATATATATATATATAAGTATAGTGTATAGATAAATAGACACTAAATATAAAACACATAAGCAGAATGGGAGAGACACGTGTGGTCAAAATAACAAGAGATAAATTATTAATCGGTAAAAGAAGTATCGGCCTACCGCGCAAAATATAAATTGACAACATTCCATAGAGGTATCAATCTGCCAATGAACAAGCAGGATTGCATATAAAGAGGAAGAAAAATAAGAAGATAAAATATATCTTTGATACGCCTAAATTTATTGGGACACCCTGTATATTTCAAATTAATTTTAAAATGTAGCTTTTATCAACCTACAAACTAATAATTTAAAAATTTTAAAATTTTTTTACTCTTTCGCTGCAATCTTCCATTCCGTTAGTGGTGATTCACCCTGTATACAAGGAAAAATAAGTAATTGTTGTTATTACTTACATGAAAATAAAATTAAAGCTGCACTTGTTTTTTTTAGTTACATCTTATCTAAAGCGTAAATAAATATGTAATGTTAAACAATAGTAAAATTTAACTATTTTTATTAGACCTATAATAATTACATACCTATATCTGACAATTAAAGAAACAAATATTTATAATGCATTATTTTGTATTCAACTATACATATCCTTTTATTAGTGAAATTAATTAACTACAACTACACAGTGCGGAATACGGCTCTGATTAGAATGAACCATAATATATCGACAATCTAAGACCAACACCTGCCTGAGAGTTTTGGCAACACTGATCTCCATAAGCGCAATGTTATTTTCTTAACTTGAAACAAAGTATACTTAAGATTTACTGGAAATACTAACATGAAGCTGCATATGTCAATACAGCGCTAAGATCTTGTCGCGAAGTAAATGCATCTGATTAAAAAGTTCAGTTTACTCCGGTTCAGACATTTTAAAAAGTCCAACATTAAAACAACATTAACAATTTCCTATCTTTTTAATTTATTGTTATACATTCCAAAAACTCCTGGTGAGAATATCGATGCTATAAATCCGTTTTATTAAAGATAGCATTGTTAATCAAAATTGTGATTGTGTTAAGATGCTGTTGATTAATTAGGGTTCTATAGCCTAAAAAAATTAAGGACCACCGATTTATATAATGGTAAAACTGAAAGACAAATATCGATAAAACAGTCGCAGGACTCCAAATTGACAGATATTTATACATTTCTGTTTAATAAACCATTTAGGACATAAATATCCAACAACAGTATAATTCACCCCGCCTACCAAAGAGTCATATATTATTCATGATTACATAAACATGAGCAAAACAATTAGTTAGCTAGTGTGGTATAGCGATAGCGAAAACATATCATTGTTTTAACGACTTAATGGTTAGTGACGTAGAGCACATTACTTTGCTGTTACGACTTGTTTGTTACTATTGAAATTTGATTATGGTTACCAGAAATTACCAAACGTAAATCATGCTCAAAACTTAGTGCTCTGAACTATGAGTCAATGGTTCATAATTAAATGTCGACGTTTATTACATTTTACTAGAAGGATATGGATCTATACTAGTAGTTATTTATGCGGCGATAAGAAAATTTGCATTTTAGTTTGTATTATAATACGGAAGTGAGTGTAAACTGTACGAGTTGATGCGTACGCCTTAATATAATATATATATATATATATATATATATATATATATATATATATATATATATATATATATATATATATATATATATATATATATATATATATATATATATATGTATTGAAATGATATAGAATATACGAGAAAGAAAAATAGTGATTAAAAATAATTTATAAGTTACACACTATAGTGTATTTTTATGTATGAGAGAGTAATAAAACAATAAATTATGTATGCAAATCAATAAACTATTGATACGGGTAACTCAATGAAAAACAGATATTTGTCAACAAGTTTACAGAAGTATATAGGAAAACAATTTTAAATTGACTATGACCACCAGGTATAAAGGTTGGAGCAGAATAGAATACAATAGTTGTGAGGGTTACTAATCCCTAAATAAGGTTGCCAGTGTCGGAGTGATGGAGGTTAACAGGTACTAATGAATTTGCAAGAAATGTAAGATGTTTATTTTATTGGTTATATATAACCAATAAAAGTTTAATAAGTACCTACCTATTTGCAAAATAAAGTTTAATTCTTTAGATAAAATAAAACGTTTTATTTTATCTGAAATGAGTGCATTTCACGAAGTAAGGGTTTCAACAATTAAACATTTAATTCTTTAATTCCAGGAATCTATGACAGTAATTGACTAGATAATTACCTTCTAAACTTATTCCACAGAAAATGTGATAGTGGGTTTTTCCATTTTGTAGGAAGGTCCAAGTGGCGTATTCAAAATTCTTAACAGTTCACTAAAAGTAGGTACTTCAGTTGCAAGGTGCAGTTTATTGTGTATACCAGTGTTATGGAAAATTTGGAAGTGTCGTGTAAACGCCGAAAAATTGGTCCTTTAACAGTTAATGAAAAAACATTAATATTTAATTGTTTTAAATCATTTACAGACAAACGTTTATGTGAAAGTGTTGATGAGACCGTTGAGTTAGTTAGCAGTACACTTGGTGTTGGGAAATCTAAGATTTACAGAGTTATTAAAGAAGAGAAATGTGTTAGTTTTCAAATGCCACGTAATGCTCCAATTCTAATTTCAAATAGAATATTATTTTAAAGAAGGACTTCGACAGAAAGTGCATGAATTCTTCTTTAGACAAGAATTTCCAACATTGGATAAAGTTCTTGTCTCAGTTCGAGATGATAAGGATTACCCAGAAATGAGTCGAAGTACGTTATGGAAACTTTTAAAAGAAATAGGCTTCCGTTGGAAAAAGAATCCCAGAAAGTCTATTTAATTAGAAAGAAGCGATATTGTCATATGGAGAAGACATTTTCTAAGAACCATGAAATGAGAAACCAAAAAAGAAAAATATTTTATCTTGATGAAACATGGATCAACGAGGGTCATACACCAAATAAATTTTGGCAGGATGAAAGTGTTACAAGTCAAAGGCACGCTTTTGTAAATAACTTATCTACTGGTTTAAACCCACCATCAGGAAAGGGACGCAGGCTGATAATAGTACACATTGGCAGTTCAGACGGTTTTGTTGAAGGTGGTTTATTAACTTTTGAATCAACTCGTACCGGTGACTACCATGAAGACATGAACGCTGATGTCTTTCAAGAATGGTTCGAACAAATGATAGATCTTCTTCCTAAGAACTGTGTAATAGTAATGGATAATGCAAGTTATCACTCTAGACTTATAGAAGGACTGCCCACAACCAAGTGGTTAAAAAAAGACTTGCAGAATTGGCTGAGTTCAAAAAATATTACGTACCATCCCGGATCTATAAGAAAGGAACTTTATTCGTTGTGTGCCCTTTATAAAGAAAAATTTAAAAAATACGAAATTGATGAAATTGCCAAAAATCGTGGAATGACAGTACTTAGATCCCCACCATATCATTGTGAATTAAACCCGATTGAACTGGTATGGGCACAGATAAAGAGTGAAGTTTCAAGAAAAAATACCACTTTTAAAATTCATGATGTTAAACAGTTGTATTTGGAGGCCGTAAATAATGTAAAACCTGAAAACTGGGAAAAGTCAGTAAATCACACTATTAAAGAAGAGGAAAAAATGTGGAAGCTGGACAATATTACTGATAAAATGATCGAGCCAGTTATTATAAATCTTGGTTCTGAAAGTTCATCTTCTGAATCTGATTTGGATTTGTAACAAGTAGCTGTAAGTTTTATATTAATATTTTTATTCATCTATTTAACATACCTTAGACGGTTTTAAAAACTCTTTTTCTCTTTTGTAATTTTTAAAAATTAAAAAAAATGTGAATTTTTTAAAGCCCTTTTTAATGTAGGCCAGTCAGTTCTAATATAGTGTGTGATAAAAGAGGTTACTTTTGTTTACATACACATAACACTTTATAACACTGAAATAATTCATTTATTTTTTACAATTATTCAAAGTAATTTTTCAATTAATCTTGAGCACGCCCATGGAGTGGTCGGAGGTACCAGTTAAAATTATGCTAATTACTCTCTCGTTCATAAAAATAAACTATAGATAATATTAGATATAAAAAGTATTTGGTTATTTTAATAAGTTATATACTAGGGAATCTTATAAAAATTATTTATGTGAGGGCATTTTTAAGAAATTAGCATATAATAAGTGTAAAAAGTTTTTTCTTAATAATTATAATATTGTAAATATATAAATTTTATAAATATATAAAAATATATAAAATAACTATAAAGTGGGGTTATATATTGGTTTAAAATGTTTAGTTTACATATAGTTACGGATTTGAAATAGTGTAGTTTATTAATTTAGGTTGTTTAAATTACATATAAGTTTATATTCTGATCTGAAAAGTCTAAATGTCAATAAAATTCTCGATAGAAAAGTAAAGAATTCTCTAGAATACAGAATTTAACCTTTGTTTACAGAAGAACCTTCATATATAGAACAATTCGAATATGATTTCTTGCCAGATGGTTCTGGAACATTGAAAAGATATAAATACTCGGTGATTTGGAGTCAGCGGGTCCAGTCAGTCAGTGAGTTAAGATGAAGTCAGTATAAAGATGGTCAGACAATTAGTTATTAAGAAGACAGACAGTTAGTTAAAGTTAGTGAAGTCAATTGTTCAGTAAGTTCAAGATTAGTCAGTCAGAATTAGGAAGAAAGTATAAAGTATGTAATAATCAGTGATTTAGTATTAAAATTTGATAGTATTGGAAAGTATATTAGAAGAATATTATTGAAGATTAAAAATTATGTTATGTGGAAATGGTGATTGGATAATTAAGAAGAAAGTATTAATTGAAAATTAAATTTATATAATATATTTGGTGATTGGATATTGGTGTATTAAAAAGAAGAATAAATATAAATGCTATTAAGAAGAAAAATATTTTAAATTGGTGGAAGCTGATAATTGGAAAAAGGAATTTCACAAAAACAAGGATAACCGAGGCTGAGAACGAAGACATTGAGTGGTGATTAAAATCTATATAAAGGAGAACAGTTTCATTTAGGCGTTCAGTGACAGAAAGTGTAGCAGTCACAACTGCTAACATATAATTAATTAATATAATTTATTATTGAAATCCTAAAACCCCTCAGAATCCCGTTTATGAAACGTTCATGGGCAATAGACGGTACGACGATGCGCAAACTACAGGTACAGCGCTCGCTAAAGTCAGTTTTGGCCAACAACTCAAGCAGAGAGGTGTATCTCTCCAAGCCTTAACCGGCATTTTTTTTGTCTTTAAATCGGGTAGAACATCTGGGATTGGATTTAATATTTTCCCCGAACATCAAGGGAGAAATTAGAACAGATGATAAAGAATCTTGATTGAAAAACCGACTTCCAAATCTATAGAAATGAATATTTAAGACCCGGCTTCCAAATCTACTGAAATAATTATTTAAAACCCAGGTGAGCAATTAAATCATTTAGTTTTATAGGCCTATCATTTTATTGATATTTTCATTGTCTTTTGAAATATTAAAAGTGTAAAATCCGAGTTTTCTCATATGTATCATGTGGCCTTGAGCCTAGATCGTTAATTTATCGGACACCTAATTAGTTTTTCTGTTTTTTTTGTATGCCTACTTGGTATAAAAAGTTTCATGCCTGATTTGCTAGATATTCTTTAAATGCGCAGACGCAATAAATAGACACGATGACAGTCAGCTGATAAAATAAAATGTTTGTTTGTTGTGGTAATTCGATGTAAGAGTATGTGTTGACAGTCAACGTTGGGCGCCAATTGAAACGACTTTATTCAGTTTGGCGCCAATTGAAACAACTCAAGTTGCAAACGCAAAAGCGCCAATTGAAACCTAAATAAAATTTAGGGGTGGTATATGGAGAAGGAGATGATCAATTAGAGAAGAACTAGCAAAGAAACTATCTTATTCTGATAGACCCAATTATTCACGGTCTAGTAATAGTAGAAATTTCAGAAATAATGACTCATCCTATTCTGGTAGGCCTAATTATTCACGGTCTAGTAATAGTAGAAATTTCAGAAATAATGACTCATCCTATTCTGGTAGGCCTAACTATTCTCGGTCTGGTAATGTCTCTTCTTTTAATTCGAAGCTTACCTGTTGGAATTGTTGTCAGTCAGGACATGGGTATTACGAATGTTCTGAGCCTAGAATTCGGTTCTGTTATGGTTGTGGACGTCAAGGTGTCCGTAAATTTGAGTGTGAATTCTGTTCGGGAAACGACAGAAGGGGTGGGTTGGCCCTGGCTCCTACTCCTCGTCAAAATACAGGGAATACAAACACTGTCCAAACTCCTCAAAACCAAGGAACCAGTTTCTCGAGTCTGGATGCCCAAGCTTCCACAAGCCAAACATCTCACGCTCTACCGAAAGACAAAAGACCACAGAACGGCAAATACCAACCGAAGAGAGGACAACGTTAATTGAGCATGAACACCGTGATTCTTCTGTAGTTTCTTCAAGTAATCTCTTGTCGTCGTTTGTTGATTTAGATATAAACTCATTGTTAGTTCGAAAAAACAAGGATAATCGTCCATATCTTGAAATATCTATCTTAGGACATTCTTGTTTAGCTTTACTGGACACAGGGTCCAATATCTCTATTTTAGGTTCTCTAGGTCTGGAATTTCTCCAGAATTCAAATGTAAATATAGGAATAGATCAAAGTTTGCAAGTGACTACAGCTGATGGTTAAATTCAACCAATTTTAGGTCAATTCACTACTGAGATTTCTGTTAGTTTTTGTAAAAGAATGATTACATTCTTTGTTATTCCTTCAGTTAAGAATTCAGTCATCCTAGGTATGGATTTTCTGAGAACTTTTAATAGTGAATTAAATTTTACTGAATTTTCCTTATCTGTGTCTTCTTTCAATATCTCTTGTGTCAATGCTGTTAAAGATATGAGTCGACTTAATGCTCAGGAATTAGAGCAGTTAAATAGTGTCATCACATCATTCTCTTCTATCTCATCGAAAAATCAGTTAGGTCGAACTCATCTCATCGAACATCACATTGATGTTGGTTCGTCTAAGCCCTTCAGGCAATATCAATATCCCTTGCCTCAAGCCTGGCATGAAAGTTTAGTAAAGGAGGTAGATGAAATGCTTAAGTTAGGTATTATTGAGCCCAGTACTTCTTCTTTTTGTAGCCCTCTGTGGCTGACAAAAAAGAAAGATGGGACTTTTCGTGTCTGTTTTGACGGACGTAAACTTAACGGTATAACTATGAACAGAGATGCTTATCCTATACCTCGTATAGATATCATCCTAAGTAAATTACAGAATGCAAAATTTATTTCATCTATCGACTTAAAGAAGGCGTTTTTACAGATTCCTCTCAGCGAGGAGAGTAAAAAGCTTACTGCCTTTGCAGTAAATGGCAAAGGATTGTATCAGTTCACTACAATGCCTTTTGGTCTTGTGTCTGCTCCTCAGACTATGTGTCGATTAATGGATTTGGTAATAGGTCCTGCTTTAGACCCATTTTGTCAATACTATCTTGATGACATTCTTGTCATTACTCCTGATTTCGAAACTCATATCTCTGTATTGCAGCAGTTGTTTCAGCGTTTAAAAGACGCAAATTTGACTATTAATTTGGATAAAAGCAGCTTTTGTCGTGACTCTATTAAGTTTTTAGGATATGTTGTAGATTCTCAGGGTCTTCGTACTGATCCTGATAAGATGTCAGCGATTCGGGATTTTCCTGTGCCTAAAAATACCACTCAGGTCCGTCGATTGTTAGGAATGGTTGGTTATTATAAGAAGTTTGTTAAGTCTTATTCGACCTTGTTGTCTCCTATCACAGATTTACTTCAAAATCGGAAAAAGGGACAAAATATTGTGTGGACTCCTGAGGCTAATGAAGCTTTCATTAAAATCAAGGAGGCTCTCACAAATTCTCCTGTTATGGTAGCCCCAGATTTTACTAAGCCTTTTTATCTGATGACAGATTGTTCTAACACTGCATCTGGAGGTGTACTCTATCAAATGGTAGATGGAGAAGAACACCCTATAGCTTATACAAGCAAGAAATTAAATAAAGCCCAGAAAAATTATACTACAACTGAAAAAGAGTTGCTAGCTATAATTACTGGTATTGAACATTTCAGATATTTTCTTGAGGGTCGTTCTTTCACGGTCATAACTGACCATAGTAGTTTGGTGTGGTTACAGAATATGAAGAACCCATCTCCTCGTTTGGCTAGGTGGATTTTAAAATTGGCACAATATGATTATAAGATTATTCATCGTAAAGCTGCAGGTGTAGTAGTCGCTGATGCACTCTCTAGAACGTTCGATATTAATTTGTTAGATTTATCTTCCTTGCAACCAGATGACTGGTATCGAAAAATGTTGTATGATGTACAGAATGTACCAGGTAAATTTCCTGATTTTAAAGTTGAACATGGTGTTTTGTATAAACATGTCTTAAGTTCCATGGATGCCCTTACTGGAATGTCGGATTGGAAGATAGTCGTTCCAACTCCTAATAGAGCAGAGGTTTTGGCCACTTTTCATGACCATCCTACTGCAGCTCATTTTGGTTTTTACAAAACTTTCCGTCGTATATCGGAACTCTATTACTGGCCGAAGATGCGTCAAACTGTACGTAGCTATATCGCTAAATGCAAAATCTGTGCTACATGCAAACCGACAAATCTTCCCCAACCAGGTTTAATGGGTAGTTATCGACGGATTGATTTTCCATTTCAACTTATATCTTTAGATCTCATTGGTCCTTATCCTAGGTCTTATAAAGGTTCTCAGTATGCCTTGGTAGTTGTTGATTATTTTACAAAATTTCCTTTGGTTCATACTATGTCTAAGGCAACTACTTCATCCATTATCAAGTATCTTGAGAATGAGGTTTTCTTAATTTATGGTGTTCCACAGATCGTGTCTTGCGATAATGGACCACAGTTCACAGCTAAGGCTTTTCGCGACCTCATGTCTAAATATAATGTCCAAAAGATCTGGTACAATGCGAACTATCATCCACAAGTCAATCATACCGAAAGAGTTAATAAATCAATCGTGACTGCTTTAAGGTCATATTCCTTTCCTGATCAAAGAGCTTGGGATACTCATATCCACTCTATAGTACAGGCTATCAGGACTTCTTCTCACGAAATAACCAAATGTCCTCCATCTTATTTGATGTTTGGTCGTCATGTTCCTCTTTCTGGTGATTATTTTGGTACAATTTCAGAAAATGCCAATAACTTTCCCACTATATCAGATAAATTACACCGTTTAGAAGATATCCAGCATCTTCCTGATATTTATGTGGATGTTCGCAAACGTTTGAAAGCATCTTATGCTAGAAATAAATGCCATTATGACTTGAGAAAGCGAGAGTTATCCTTCAGAATTGGAGATTCTGTGTTGAAAAGAAACTTTGTCAAATCTGATAAAGTGAACTTTCAATCGGCCAAGTTATGTCAGAAGTACATACCTTGCACAGTTATTAAGGTCATTTCTCCTTTAATTTATGAGTTGAAGGAAACTTCCACTGGCAGGAAACTAGGAAGGTTTCATGTCAAAGACTTACTGGAGGACAAGACAGTAGGTCCACATAACTTGTCAGATAATTTGGATTCTTCATCTTCAGATGAAGATTAACTGGTCCCTTATCAATGCTGTACCAGTTTGGTTGTTTAAGATCGGTTTATCTATTTTTGTTTACCTGGCAAAACAATAAGAGTAGTGCTATTTTGCCTTCTATTTTTTTTATCTTATCTTAATGTTGGTTATTATCTTAGTTTATGGACTTGTTAATTTTGTTGTTTGTTTTCTCTAAAAGTCCAACTGCATATCATAGGAGTACAGGATGGATATATGGGAATTTCCCCATCTTGAGTTCTGAGTTGAATAGATATCTACAGGGATAATGCGGAAAACATTCCAAATATTTTCTTTAATAGTGTTGTATGGTTTTGTGGACCATGGCCATAAAGCTTATGCATTCATATTCACTTACTGTGTCGGTGTTTTAGCGTGGGTTCAGGATTGATCACCCTGGATGTGTGCCCTCACTTGGCTCAGAAATATATCTATACATATTAGTTGTTTCTTGAATGTCTCTTAGGTTGAAATTAGAATGTGTCATTTAGAATTGGATCGTTCTGATATTCAGCAATAAGTAAGTCTGTTTAACTTGGTTTGTTATCTCCTATGTTGTTATCTTCTCAAGAATTTGATTTTAACATATCTTAGTATCTTGAGTTTGTACCTGTCTACCTACCATTCGTACGGATTGGTAGATGTGAGTTTATCTTTACCTTGAGTGTACCTTTACCTTTACCTTAATTGGTTTATCTCATACCTTTACCTTAAGTTAGTTATCTTTACCTTTACCTTGATAAGTTTATTTCTTATCTATATCTTATGAATATATATCTTATCTTTATCTTGATTATGGAGTCCTAAAAATCTGTCCTTTACTGTTCTTGTCGTGAGTAAAGAATTGGACCACGTCAATAGTACAGTTTGGGTATTACAGTTAGGATCTCTTTTACCTTTCCTTCTACCAAGTGTATAGCTGGTAGAAGTGAGTTTTGTGCATATCCTCTACCATGAGTAGATCTGGACTTGCAATTATCTTTTACCTTTCGTGCATATTCTTTACTACGAGTTGGGATTGCAGTTAACTTACTTATTTTTTTTTTTAGCATACCCTATACCATGAGTATAGTGGGCTTGCTAGTATCTAGGCTTGCTAGTGCCTTTACCGATTGTGTGTTTTTCCTACCGCTGCTAAAGCAAGTAGATGTATGGAATTATCTTTTACCTTGAATTTTCGAATATGTTGCTGATATCCAGAACCATATCATATAGATGTTTAGGTTTGTAGTAATATAGTTTCAACTAGTCCTAATAAATTAAGCCCTCATTGAACTCTTGGGTGATTGATAGAATCTGTTCGCTCTAGTGTCAACGTTTGGTAAACTTGATAGGACTTTGTTTGAGTTTGTGTTGTGAATGGTTCTTGGTCCTATCTTTTAGAGGTTGTTAACACACCTCAGTAGTGTAGTTTATTAATAGTTTTACTAATACTTGGAAATATAGAATTTAAGTATTGTTGAAGGTTAATTTACTCTATATAAGGTTATTGAATTATATTTAGAAAGTACCTAAGTGATTGGGTTATATGTTTTTTTTACTTTTCTTAATACTTTGTCTAAATAAATTAAATTATTTTAATTTTTTTTTGGTAAATTACGCATTATTAAATAGATCACATGCTGTCTGTCTACTGTACGTCTGTCAGTGTCATTACTTTTATCCCATCTAATGAGTAAACAGTGTGGCTGATAAGCTCAAAATCCTTGTGGTTGACACCACAACGTTTCGGCTTCATCATATTCATCGTCTGGTTTGTTTTTAAGGCTAGATTGTCCTAGACAATAAAAAAAAAAAAGAAAACTTCTGGTAAGTGGAAAGTTTTCCTTTTTTTTTCTGGAGTTGAGGGAGGATGTAGCAGTCACAACTGCTAACATATAATTAATTAATATAATTTATTATTGAAATCCTAAAACCCCTCAGAATCCCGTTTATGAAACGTTCATGGGCAATAGACGGTACGACGATGCGCAAACTACAGGTACAGCGCTCGCTAAAGTCAGTTTTGGCCAACAACTCAAGCAGAGAGGTGTATCTCTCCAAGCCTTAACCGGCATTTTTTTTGTCTTTAAATCGGGTAGAACATCTGGGATTGGATTTAATATTTTCCCCGAACATCAAGGGAGAAATTAGAACAGATGATAAAGAATCTTGATTGAAAAACCGACTTCCAAATCTATAGAAATGAATATTTAAGACCCGGCTTCCAAATCTACTGAAATAATTATTTAAAACCCAGGTGAGCAATTAAATCATTTAGTTTTATAGGCCTATCATTTTATTGATATTTTCATTGTCTTTTGAAATATTAAAAGTGTAAAATCCGAGTTTTCTCATATGTATCATGTGGCCTTGAGCCTAGATCGTTAATTTATCGGACACCTAATTAGTTTTTCTGTTTTTTTGTATGCCTACTTGGTATAAAAAGTTTCATGCCTGATTTGCTAGATATTCTTTAAATGCGCAGACGCAATAAATAGACACGATGACAGTCAGCTGATAAAATAAAATGTTTGTTTGTTGTGGTAATTCGATGTAAGAGTATGTGTTGACAGTCATCTTTGGGTGCCTTGATGTTTCTCTAAATGTTATTTTTTGTAGATTTCACCCGATTAGGATAACGTTTAATACTAGAATTAGTTTAACCAAACACCTAATTCAACCCATTGGAAACCAGGAACCGATTGTCTCCAGAACCACAGCGTTCCTCTTCATTCGTTTTTTTTTTGGAGCCTCAAGGATCGTCAGAGTCTTAAGGGGACTTATCCAGGACCGCTGTAGTGTTGTGACAGACAGTAACAACTAGTTTCTCAGGGTTAAGGTTTTTCTTGTAATTTACAACTTTGTATATGCATATACCAAGGTTAGTACTTATTACAGTTTTTTGTAACATCTATAAAAGTTAGGTAAATAGCTATTAATTAATTAAATTAGATTCATTGTTAGGGAAGGGGTTCATGATTTTTGTATAGCGGTTTTTAAAAGGGAAGGGAAGAAATTTATGTATCAGGGTTTTTAAAAATTATATATATATCTTTCCGAGTCTGTTGGCCATACTCATCACACTTGATCACTTTAGATATCTCCCAGCATCTGTGTGTAAGCATAACACTTACACATAGATCTGGTGTTTAGCTGCTTCGACACATATTAGTCGTATATTTGTTAGGTAAGGTAGTTTCTTTGGTATAACCGTCACGGTTTTTTTTTAGTATTTATATTCCCTACCTTACCTATCTAGGATTTAACTTTCGTAACTAACCTTAGTGTTAAGATTTCGCTTCTCCCATGGACTTAGATTATAGATTTACTAATACACCTTTTCGTTTGGCCCAGTAGTGGGGATATTTAATTTTGTCGTGGCTTTTTGGTCCTCGCATACCGTAGCCCCACTACTGTAATTAGATTTTCTCTATATATATATAGGTGAGTTTTGTTAGTTGTTAACATTATAAATATATTTGTTACAAATAGTTTTGCTTTTATTTCAGTTCCTGCTTACAGTTATAATATAGCAGAACAAGGTCAATAGTGTCTTTTCGGTTTTTAAACATTATTACAGGGTATTAAATCAATAGTACTTTATTCCTTGTTGTTCATAACTTCATTTATTTTTTTTTTTTGTTAATTTCCTTCAGAAATTAGCTGGCGCCCATTTTAGTATTTTCCTAGGCATCTCCGTATATTCTCTTATCTTACCCCTTTTATAGTTCCAGATTTTCCGGTGCATTATTATATTGTATTCTTTTGGTTAAAAGATCTCTTTTCCCCTTATCTCAAAGCCAAATTCTAGTGTAGTGAGGCTAGCCCGAATTCGTGCTTGAGGTTTTGTGTCTCTGTGTTCTTTTGAGCTAAGCCATTCTTTTTATTATAATTTCTTTGCTAGTTCTTCTCTAATTGATCATCTCCTTCTCCATATACCACCCCTAAATTTTATTTAGGTTTCAATTGGCGCTTTTGCGTTTGCAACTTGAGTTGTTTCAATTGGCGCCAAACTGAATAAAGTCGTTTCAAAAGGTACAAAATTTTGTTAATATAATTTAGTTAGTGTCATAACAATTTCAATTTTAAAGATAGTTTGTTTAAAATTTACATTGTCTATATAATTTAATTAGTTTCATAAGAATTTCAATTACAAGATAGTTTATTTTAAATTTACATTGACTGTGTTAAATATATATGTGTGTTTCATAATAGATATAATAATGATAATTAAAAAAAGTGCTTACAAACTATTTCTTTGAGAACCGCGATAAAAACCCTATATATATATATATATATATATATATATATATATATATATATATATATATATATATATATATATATATATATATTTCTTTGTAGTACCAATTGACTTCTGGACGAAAAGTATTCCCATTTGGCATCCGTGAATATTCACGGGCCACAATATACAGCGAATTCTGTTGCGGTACCAATTGGCATCAATCGCTGTTGCGGTTTCTTTGGCATCGATTGGCTTTGGACCTTTAGCATCCATTGGTTTATGACTCAAGTCGACAATAATACCTAAAGGTTTCGGTGGAATTCTACCTGAGCCAATTCATCTGTTCAGTCATTGTAATATTTTGTTGTCGAAACGGATGTTTAAAAATTTAACTTGTTAGAGTATATAACTCTTTATCTATAAATTGTAGGCTGGTAGTTATTGCTTTTTTCGAGATTGAATATTTTTCTTTTAAAATTATGACAGCTTCAAATTTGATTTAATTTGCTAAATACTTTTATTTTACATTTTTTAAGCTCAGTAATTTAAAAATGTTTTATCGTCTTTTAACAACTTCTAGTCTGATTATTCCCTTTGTAAAAGAGCTCTGTTGTAATGAATTATTTGGTATTACTAAAGAAATTCTGGTATAGTAGGATTAAATGTTAAAATTAAATGTTACAATGATTGTAACTTCATGTCTTGGGCTGTTACGTCGCATTATGGGCTATATGGGCTGTATTTTCTCGTTCTTGTTCGTATTTCTCTTCGATTTGCATTTTCGATGACACTTTCCAATATTTTAGCAAATTCAAAGTCCATGAAAAATACTTAGAAAGCAAACAAAAGTACTTATAAGAGTATACGACCATTTGATAACACTCACTGTGAAAATTTTTGCAAGTGAAGATGTTTAAGAATGTATGTACATTATTGCCGAACGCAAAGTGCACATAACTTTCTCCTTTATTTTTTGGTATCTGACTTCTTACAACTGTGGTTGTAAGGTTGTAAAAAAAGGTATAATTGTTAATAACTTTAAAACTTAACAGTTTACGAAATAATCCCATTTTACAAATCAGCTGCACAACTCTGATTTAATGCAATTACTCATAGCCACGAAGGAGAAATAGGCTAAACCATGAATACTTCTTAATTTCGGTATGAAATACCTTTAACAAAAGTTAAGAATGTACTATAAAGTATGAATAATTAATAACATGCTACATGTTTTGACATTGCATTATTTTATGTTTCATGAATTTGGCCAAATCTTATCATACGTTAATTCAATCCATAGTAATATTAAATTTACAAGAGAAATAAAACAAAACCAGTCAATAAATTTTCTAGACTTAAAAATTATAAGAATTGAAAACAAACACGAGTTCTCTGTATTTCATAAACCTATACATACTGACACAACCATACACAGTACTTCATCCCATCCTGCACAACATAAATTAGCAGCCTACTATAGTATGTTCCACAGATTGACAGAAATCCCAATGTCAAATAATAACTTCGAAGTAGAATTGAATATCATTAAACTTATAGCAATAAATATTGGATACAACGAATACATAATAAACAAAATGTTACAGCAAAAACTACTCAAGAAAGCCCTTAAATCAATCTTCCCACCACAAGAGAAAAAGCCCAATACAATATATTGCTCGATCACGTCATATACAGGTAATATATTAACTAAAATAGCCAGACAGATCAAAAGAAAAGAATAACACCAGCATTTAAATATATTAAGAACAACAAGAGCCAAACGAAAAACATGCACTTACACACTGGGGTTTATAAACTCACCTGTGGAGACTGTCCAAAAGCTTACATCGGTCAAACCGGTAGAGCCTTCAACAAACGTATAACAGAACATAAAAGGGCTTTCAATAATAGGAAAACAGAATCCACATATGCACTTCACCTTCTAGATCATAATCATTCTTTTAACGACCAATTTCAAATTCTTCACGTCCAAAATAAAAGCCTTAAGCTATCTTTATTAGAATCTATGAAAATTAAAAGACACCAATTCTGAATGACGAACTTGAGACTAACAACTCCCCCCTCCTCAACCTGTTCAGTGAAACTATATAACCTGAACGCACAGTAGGTTAACCATCACTTAAGAAAGGCAAGTTGCCGAAACAGCTGTAGTGACAATTACTAAATATATTTTGTGGAAGTACAGAAAACAAAAGTTTTCAGTTGTTTTATTCTAGAAATTTTACATTTCATCATAAATTGTTAAGTTTCACACTAGTTTTTCAAAATGAGAGATGACAGAATGATATACAAATAAGCAAGAAATCGTTCTTGTTGTTACTAATGAAAATGGTACCAGTATTCGACAGGTGGCAAGGAATTTTATCGTCAGTTCTTCCGTCATCCATCATGCTTGGAATCGATATGTAGAAACCGGTCGATATAAAAGACGCATCGGACAGGGTCGTAAAAGGAAATCAAACCCAAGAACTTCCTTCAGCAGCACGGGATTCAAACCATGGATTGGCCACCCCTGAGTCTCGATCTAAATCTAATTGAACATAGCTTAACTTTTTGGATCAATAGCAACAACTACTCCGATGGCTAATGCCTCTCCCGGTGTTGAATTACACTATTAATCCAAATGGTTGCAGAACAACACAACTCACCAAGTGTGAAACACTAGACAGCTGTTTCGGTCCACCCAGACTATCATTAGTGACGTTTGGGTTCACCATTGGAAAATTGTCCATTCTGCTTTGGGGACTGTGTCCTCTGACTATAAAATATAAGCGAAAAATTGCAATACACTCTTAACTGCTCAACATATCAAGGTGTTATAGCAGGTGTTCCGCGTGCAATGCTGCCATGTTCACATGTACAGCGTGGAAAACAAGAGTCATTTGCTGTCGGTTAAGGTTACCGAAAACCCAAGCAAAGCTTAACTTTTTGGATCAATAGCAACAACTACTCCAGTGACTCCAATAGTGAACATGGCAGCATTGCACGCGGAACACCTGCTATAACACCTTGATGTGTTGAGCAGTTAAGAGTGTATTGCATTTATTCGCTTATACTAATTGAACATCTTTGGGATATGTTAGATAGATGTGTCCCGAGGCGCCCACATCCACCTCAAATCCTTCAACAACTAAAAGAAACTCTAATCGAAGAATGGGAAAATATAGGTACCTCAACAAGATATCGACAGGCTTATACGCAGCATGCCACGTAGATTTCAAGCACTAATTCGCGCTGGTGAAAAATACACACGATATTAAGAATCAATTTTTCTTCATATCCTTACGTTAGAGATGTGGAACAACTGCTTATTCCATTTCATTTGTTGTAGTGTTTTCAAGTTGTTATGATTATCTTCAAAATGGTATGTAGAAATGGTGTTAATTTATTAAATTTATTTGAACAAAACATGATTCCTTTATTCAGGTAATACGATTTCTATATTATTAAAATTATTAAGACGCAAATATGTGTGAGGCAAAATTAATAACAAACTATGAACGAATAAATAAACGAAACACAAATATAGAGATATCAGCAGGAGTGGTGAGAAAAGCAAAGAATAGTAGAAGGCAGGAGAGTAATAATATCCCAGTTAAAGACAAAAAATGATCCAGAAATTGAAATTTCATAAGACACTTTAATAAAATATAGGTAGAAGAGCGAGCACTAAATCCTACATATCTGATCTACCCGAAAATGTATTACTTTGCTATACTATAAAATACTAGTTATGTTTGGATCAACAGAAACAACTACTCCGAGGGCTAATACCCCTACCGGCATTGAATTATACTATTGATCCTATAGTCGCAGAACAACACAACCCATCAAGTGTGAAACGCCAAACAGCTGTTTCGGTCCGCCAGACCTCATCAGTGACGCTTGGCTTCTCCATTGGAAAGTTGTTCGTTCTGCTTAAGGGTACAAGGTCCTCTGAATCTCAAATGTAGATGAGAATGCAATCCACTCTTAACTGATCAACATTTAATATGTCATCACAGGTGTTCCGTGTGCAATGCTGCTAGGTCACCTATGTGATCAGTTAAGAGTGGATTGCATTCTCATTTACATTTGAGATTCAGAGGACCTTGTCCCCTTAAGCAGAACGGACAACTTTCCAATGGAGAAGCCAAGCGTCACTGATGAGGTCTGGCGGACCGAAACTGCTGTTTGGCGTTTCACACTTGATGGGTTGTGTTGATCTGCGACCATTGGATCAATAGTATAATTCAATGCCAGTAGGTGTATTACCCCTCGGAGTAGTGGTTTTTGTTGATCCAAACATAATTGGTTGGGTTTCGGTGACCTAAACCGATCAGCAAAGGGCTCTTGTGTTCCAAGTTGTACATGGGTACGTGGGCAGCATTGCACACGGAACACCGGTGATGACATATTAAATGTTGATCAGTTAAGAATGGATTGCATTCTCATTTACATTTGAGATGCAGAGGACCTTGTCCCCTTAAGCAGAACGGACAACTTTCCAATGGAGAAGCCAAGCGTCACTGATGAGGTCTGGCGGACCGCAACAACTGTTTGGCGTTTCACACTTGATGGGTTGTGTTGTGCTGCGACCATTGGATCAATAGTATAATTCAATGCCGGTAGGGGTATTAGCCCTCGGAGTAGTTGTTTCTGTTGATCTAAACATAATTAATTGGGTTTCGGCGGCCTAAACCGATCAGCAAATGGCTCTTGTTGTTCCAAGCTGTACATGGGTGACCTGGCAGCATTGCACACGGAACACCTGTGATGACATATTAAATGTTGATCAGTTAAGAGTGGATTGCATTCTCATTTACATTTGAGATTCAGAGGACCTTGTCCCCTTAAGCAGAACGGACAACTTTCCAATGGAGAAGCCAAGCGTCACTGATAAGGTCTGGCGGACCGAAACAGCTGTTTGGCGTTTCACACTTGATGGGTTGTGTTGTTCTGCGACCATTGGATCAATAGTATAATTCAATGCCGGTAGGGGTATTAGCCCACGGAGTAGTTGTTTCTGTTGATCCAATCATAATTGGTTGGGTTTCGGTGACCTAAACCGATCAGCAAATGTCTCTTGTTGTTCCAAGCTGTACATGGGTGACCTGGCAGGATTGCACACGGAACACCTGTGATGACATATTAAATGTTGATCAGTTGAGAGTGGATTGCATTCTCATTTACATATAAAATACTAGCTTTTATCCTCGATTCGATTGTGATGGCGTATTCTGCCGAGAAGTATCCCTTGAAAATACAACTTTTTTTAATAAAATGTATCATCTGTGCTTATTTGTGTCCCTGTCAAAATTGCAAAAATAATTAATATGATCGGTTAAAAAGTTAAACAGGGAATGCGAAAAAAAAACAAGCCGACAAACACCTTACACTCACATTTATAATATTAGTTAATATTTTCACAGAAAAAAAGACAAAGCATAACCAGAGATAGATTAAAACTAAGCATCTTAACGAAAGAATCTTATTAACACAGCGCCAAACCACATTTTCAAAATTCACAACATTTTTAATGCATTTACAACCCCTAACATTAAATGCTTTTTAATACACAACGTTTTAGCAATGTGCTTCAAAAAATTATACACATGGCGCTGAGAAATAAGGTTATAAAACCTTTCAAAAAGAATAAAAGACTGCAGATAACAAGAAAGTAAGATAAAACCAATAATATATTGTAAATCCAAAAACTAAACAAAAAATATCCATTCTAAGAATTAAACTCAAACGCGAATCGACCAGATGTTACTCGAACCTTTATAAACCTGGAATCTAAGACAATCTAAGTGACTAACTGGCTTCCAAAATCGTATCACATCCTGTAGATGCCAATTGAACCGCTAAGCTGTAACGACATGAATATCGCTTCAACTCAATATACACAAATCGATGGTGGCGCTGCTTATTTTTTGCCTCGAACTACGATTTATTTACGAATCAAAAAACGGTCCAATTGGATTCCGGGTTCATATCGCGTAAAGAGCCTTATAATATCATCCACTATGCGTTTTTGATATTATTTTGAAGAGGTCAATTGGCATCCGAATACCGGATGCCAATTGACCAGCGGAAGCCAATTGAACCTACAACTTTACATGTGGGAAGTCAATTGTTACCGTAAATAAATATATATATATATATATATATATATATATATATATATATATATATATATATATATATATATATATATATATATATATATATATATATATATATATATATATATATATATATATATATATATATGTTAGTTTTGATATTTCCGCGGGAGCTGTATGTTACATCAATGGTATTCCGGGTTTGACTCCACGTTAAATGTTGTTGGTTTTGATAAAAACCATTTTGACGACGATTCGGCAAGATCTCACTTGCCATTTTCAAGTCTCTCTGGATGGTCTGCTTCTTGTCGATGTTCGAGTGGAAGTGACGCTACGGGTGTTAGGCAGCTGGCTTTTGTAGTTACTGCGTGTTGCGCGCGCTCTTGTAATTGGTCTGGTGCGCAGGTCAGTGGGCGGGGTCTTGGTCGATTCCGTTCTTGCGTTATTCTTCGGGATAATTGTTTTCCATGTTTTTGGCAATCTTTGGGCATCGTCTCGAGAATTTAAATTATTTTCTTGTTTTTCTATTTCTATTGCTTCTCTGATAATTCGTTTTCTCTTGTTTTCGACATTCGCTAACATTACCGTATGTTTGAGGTCAATTTTGTGTCCTGTAGCTAAAGAATGCTGGGCTAGGGATGACGTCGTTTCTTTTCGTTCGATGGCATTGCGATGTTCTTCTTGTCTTACTTGGATCCTTCTATTTGTCTGTCCAATATAGGCTCTATCGCATTCTCCACAGGGAATTTTGTATACTCCTTGGTTTTCTAGGGGAATCTTTGTCTTGGCAGATGGTAATATATTTGCGATTTTTCTGTCGGTGTTGAAGACAGTCTCTATTTTGTGTTTTCTCAGGACCCTGCTTATCTTCTCTGTTGTGCCTTTAATATACGGTAGAGTGGTTTTGGCAATCGGTTTTTCGTCTTCTTTTATTTCTTTTGTTGTTTTTTGTGGTCTTCGTGCCTTTTCGATTCTGTGTGTGGAAAAGCCGTTGTTTTTTAACGCTTTTGTAACTTTCTGCATTTCTTCTTTCTTGTGTTCTTCGTCTGTTAGTCGTTCAGATCTTATAGTCAGAGTTTTTATGACTGAATTCAATTGTGCAGGATGGTGGTGTGAATCTGCATGTAGGTATCTGTCAGTGTGAGTTGGTTTTCGATACACTGTATATCCAATGTTGCCGTTTTCTTTCTTTATTATTAAGACGTCTAGGAAAGGTAGTTGTTGATTACTTTCTAATTCCATCGTAAACTTGATCTTGGGATGGATACTGTTAATGTATTCTAGAAATGCAGTAAGTTTGTCTACTCCATGTGTCCATATGATGAAAGTGTCGTCCACATATCTAAGCCATAGTTTGGGTTTATATTCTGCTGTTCTTATTGCCCGTTCCTCTATGTCTTGCATGTTATGACAATACAGGAAACAAAGCTCACTAACAACAACAATGTCAAGTTTCCGGCATAAGACACATCTGAATTCTAACATCACAACTAAATACTATGCAAGCAACAACAGTAAGAATTCAAATGAAGCAAGGAGAAGTCATTATTACCTCCGCCTACGTAAGACCTCAATATCCCCTGATCGAAGATGACTTAAACACGTTCCTAAACGACGTATCCTTAATTATAATAGGAAACCTAAATGCAAGATCCCCAAATAGGAACAACAGAGTTACAAACAGAAAAAGAAGATTACTAAATACATATTTAGAAAACAATGACGACGTTATGGCAATGGGCCCCACAGATCCAACACACTACCCAGGAAACGGACTTTCTACACAAATAGATATTGTAGTTGCAAGAAACCTAGGACTACAAACGGAATTGCAAATATTAAAAGAAGACACAACAGACCACAATTAATTTATTTTTTTATTAGAACTAGGAACGTGGAAAGAAGAAAATACAATCAAAAGAGTAAAAAAGACAACAAAGTGGACAAACTTCAAAAGAGTTGTGAACACTGAAATATATATAGTTTCAGGGATAGACAACCCACGAGAAATAGAAGACAGAGTCCTAGAATTGGAAAAGATCATCCAACAAACATTCAGAAATAGCACTATAGAAGAGAAAGTAGAAATGCACACGGGAAGATTAAAGGATATACTGCAAGAAATAAAAGATTTGATAAGAGAAAAGAACAGAGCAAAGCAGACAGCAAGGAACCAGGCAGACAAAAACAGAGCAAATAGATTGAACAGAGAGGTCAAATCATCACTACAACAACACCTTAGTGAAAGCTGGGAAAACCATATCAGAGACATGGAGGAACAAGGCCCAAATATGCAAAATATTTGAAGACTCCAAACAATACTTGGAAGTGACAGGAAGCCAATCCTTTCACTACACGGAGAAAATAGTGTATTCTACCAAGGAAAAAGCAGAAGTAATGAGGAATAATTTTGAAAGACAGTGTACACTAAATTACCACCCAGACGAGGACATCAACTTCGTAAAAGAAGTCGAAAGACAAAGAGAAAGACCCGAAAATTTAAATGAAATTATCCCTCCCATATCACCGGAGGAGTTAAACGAGCTAATTAAAAACAGCTCGCCGAAAAAGGCACCTGGTCCAGATCAAATAACGAACAGGGCTCTTAAGTACTTACCAGCGAGAGCCATAGTATATTTAACAAATGTAAATATTGTTCATTCAAAACAATCCTTTTCTTTAGGAGTCTTAAACACTTTTCTACAGTTACAGTCTCAGTGTCATTGTTTTTGTATCACTTATTCTCAAAAGATTGTTGACTACTACACTTTCTCTACTACTACTTGGGTTCTCTTGCTCCCATGCACGAAATACTGTAGGTGATTTTTCCCATGGTCTAAACATTTTCTTTATACACAAATAGACAGTTACAAAAAAACAAACAACAAAAAAATAATACAATTATTATAACTACTCACAACAAAATTGCAACACAACTCAAAATTAAAGCAATGCACAATGCACATCTATCTATAAACAAGCTAGTTGCAAAGATACAACTAAACTAAAAATTTGCAAGTCCAGTCCATTAGATAAAGCACATGCCGGTACTTTTACAACCGGATTACTCATCGTAAATCAATCCGTTTAAAACTTGAAAATTGATACTTGGGCATTAGTACAGTTAAAATTGTTATAGGATTATATCTATTACCTATTATTTCTCCGTTCACAAATTGTTGATAGCACGAAATGTGCCTCAAACTCATAAAACGGTCGTAAATCATAGGTGTTCCTAATTATCTCTTTGGATATTTCAATACTAATCTTCGCGTTTAATCACTTTAGTAGAAAACCTGGAATTCATATCCGAAGGTACTATTCGTTGCAAGATAATTAGGATGGAATTCCTCAAATTTTTAATAATATAATGGGTATAAAGATGCCGGCTTTGGCCACGTGCCTCGTCCGTTCAGTTTATATTCGAAACTTAACTTGAAAGGGTGAAGTTATAGTAAACTGTTGCGTACAGTCAGTAAGTCTGTCTATTTACCAAGAGAGAAGATTATTGTCCTGAATGTTCACGATGCTCTGGTTTCTCAGAATCCCACAAACACTGTTCGCAACATAGTCGAAAGTTGTGCCAACATGACAGGCGTAGGAGAGTCAACTATATATAGGTTCCTATCAGAAAGAAAAAAACACGGTATACCTAGCCTAAACACAAACGAACACTTAAAAAGAGGGAAAAAGCCTATTGAAATTGATGAATTTGCCAAAAATGGTATTCGAAGGAAAATTCATGGATTTTTTTTTAACAAAGAAATACCAAACCTAAACAAAATTTTACAAGAAGTTAGAGACGACCCGGATTTGCCTCATATTGGACGAACTAAATTGTAGCAAGTTTTAAAAGAATTAAATTTCCGGTGGGAGAAATCAGACCGAAAATCATTTTTGATTGACCGGGAGGAGATAATATGTTGGAGAAGAAATTATCTAAGATCCATACGAAAATTCCGGGCTGAATGAAGGAAGGCCAATCTTCTACCAGGATGAAACGTGGGTAAACTCAGGTCATACTCTAAAAAAATTTGGTCAGATAAAAATATATTAAGCTCCAGGCAAGCCTTTATGGAAGGTTGGTCTACTGGCATCTCCCCATCTTCTGGTAAAGGCAGTAGATTAATAATTTCTTGTATTGGCAGTGAAAAAGGATTTGGTAAGCATGGTTTGTTGGAATTTCAGTCCAAAAGCACAAAAGACTATCACGAGGAGATGACAGCTGATGTTTTCGAAGAGTATTTTGAGCAGATGATTGAACACATACCACCAAATTCAATTATAGTATTAGATAATGCACCTTATCATTCACGACTAGTAGAAAGACTTCCAACGACTGCGTGGAAGAAACAGGATATTCTTGACTGGCTGCGGAATAAGTATCTCCCTTACGAAGATGGAATGGTAAAAGCAGAACTTTTAAAAATTGCCGGCAACACAAATCTAAGTTCAAGAAATCCGTAGTTGACAAAATGGAGGAAAGGCAAAACATCACAGTCCTTAGACTTCCACCGTACCACTGAGAAATAAATTCAATTGAACTCATTTGGACACAAATGAAAAGTTATGTGGCTAGAAAAAATACGTCATATAAAATAGAAGCTGTACGTGAATTGTTATACGAGTCGTTACAACATATTACAGAACAAAACTGGAAAGATACAGTAAGACATGTAATAGAAGAATAACAAAAAATGTGGGATCTTGATAACATAATTGATGCTACCGTAGAGACACAACCGCTAATTATTAACCCTCAAGACGACCGGATTCCGAAGTTGATCCTATTTATTTTTAATTTGAATAGTTTTCTAATCGTAATTATATAAGGTAGGTAATAGTAGTTGTAATCGTAAGGTATTAAAGGGGAAAGGCGCAAAATGTCGCCTGTCGCCATGTTCCATCCCTGTTACATAACATATTAAAATAAACATTGTAGAAGTTTACAGGGACTTTCTGCCCTCAGTAATAATGTAATCTTTCATTCTGCTTTTAAATTTTTCAAAAATATTTATTAGTTTTCTCCGGATTCGAAAATAATGGATACATTTAAAACACATTGAAAATTTTGCCAGGCGACATTTGGCGCCTTTCCCCTTAATTAAATAAATGCATCTTTTACAAATGGCAAGAATTTTTTTATTTTTAAATATGATAAATAAGTTTAATTAAAAAATACAATTTATTTAAAAAATATATTTATTTAGTTCAAATAAATGTTTCAATCATATACTCTACGACACTGGTCGGTGATCTCTAACCATTCACTATACCCTCCTAATAGGATTATAAGGTATTGTATTCCTTCAGATACAAGGTAGGTTAGTCGAAAACATCTTAAACCGTCAGTTTCAGGTTGGTTTTTACTATTATATCGTATTACCTATCCTCTCTGTATTTTATTTCTCTAATTAGGGTTAAACTTGTAGTGAGCTATCGACAAATTGTGAACCGACGTACTATAGACGAAATATTAAGGAATATAATTGAAACTTTTTTCTACTTTAAGGAAAAAAAAAGCAAGTTCATTAGCGGAACGTAATTCAAAATTATCCTGCACATTATATTTGAAGCATTATTTAATTAAAACTTCTCATTTTTAGTGGTAAAAAATATATTAAATGCATACATTATTTGTCTGGACTAAAGGTGGTAAAAGATGGTCTGGAAGTTATATTTTTGTTTAAATTTGCCGACGGACGATAGATAGATGGTGTCATTCACAATCGCTGACATTCACAATCGCTGGTCGCTTCAGGCGTTGTTTCTGAGAGAACGTTTTATTCTACAAAAAAATTTTTGTTCAAAATTTTCTCAGACATATTTTTTATTTAAAATATTTTATTCTACAGAGTACAGATGTTTGGTAAATCGGTTTTTTTGCGTTTTTACTCCACTACTGGTGGATTTTAGGGGGAAGCCCGAGGATAAAATTGGTAAACTCTTTTGCATTTTTTTTGGGGGTTCCAAAATTTATATCCTTGGCCAAATTCAGCTTGTTTGTATGATTTTTAGCTGTCAAATCTTTGACGACCGCACTAAATTATATGGACTTTTATACCTTTTCACAGAATATATTTAATTATTATGCAAGTATTATTAAAAACCATTGACTATATTTTGGAACACACAATTTCTTTCACTTTGTGGATCATGTGTGCTGTTTTACTACACTGTGTAATTTAGACTTTTTTATAGTTACTTGTAGTTACTAAATAGTTTTAACGAGTTTCTGATAATATAGAACCGATTTTGCACAAATCCAATTGCAAAAGTTAATATTTTAATTTTGTCACCTTAGATAGACCACGTTTTAATTTCAACTTTTGTCAAAAAGATGGAAATGGAACTTTGATTTATTAGATAAGTTTAAAACTCCGTAATAGGATTTCGAATCGTAAGTAATTGGAAAACTATAACCTTTATCATTTAGTTCTTCTTCGCTCCGAAAGTTTATATCCTTTAACGTTTTGTTCTTGTGAGATAATCTTACCCATTAGCAAGTGAGCCAGATTTGCGTTAAGGTCTTTCAGGGATTTGTCGTCAAAGTTATTTCCGTTCAGAGAAAATTCTAATGTTTAATTAAAAAAAAAACAGTGTCTTGGAATATTTGTCCCTAACAGCTTCACATATTTTTATATTGTATAAATTAAGGAAAATCTTTCTTTGATTGTAGCTATTGTTGTTATGTAATCAATTTGTTTTAGAAATATCGTGAATTTTCAGGATTTGCGATAACATAAAGACATTGTTATCTTGAATACTAAATACACAAAACATAATAATACAGTTAGATTTTTTTATAGCTATGAACAGACAATAATTATTATCGTATTTAATTTAAAAGAGGAATATAAAGGATATTAATGAGAAAAAATTGTGTGCAGCTTCTATAGAGTGCAATCCAAAAATCCTTTCTTCCATTATATCTTTTAAACGATTATACTGATAATAGTGAAATTTAGAAGGACGAAACAAACAGACGTAGGCTTCTCAACGGGAAATTGGAAAATCTCGAGGCTCGTGATACTTCCAAAGGGGGAAGGAAGTATCGAACTACTTGCCTTCTGTCGTGCATAGGTCAATTATACGAGAGGCTTCTAAGAGGGTAAATAGACACAGTGATTTAAGAGTTAGATGGGCTGTCACATGGGCACTGCAGTTTCAAAAAGAATAGAAGCACGGTGGATGCGCTGATGGTGGGGCGTTAACCAGAGGTGGGCAATCCTACTGTTGTTTGACGTCTGGAATGCTTTAAACACATTAAAATGAAAAGAGGTAATGAAGGCTTTAGGAGAGAGAAGGTGTCCGAGGTACTGGATGAATTTGGTGTTCGACTATCTGTCAAAGAGAAAAATTGTGGTAGAAAAAGAAGTAGTGGTTAATGTGACGGCTGGAGTGCCGCAGGGGTCGGTCCTAGGACCCACGCTGTGGAACTTGGCATATGACGGGGTTATGAGCCAACAATACGGAGAGGGTGTAACCCCTTTTGCATTTGCAGATGTAAACACGTGACCACGTAAAGGCGGTGACTCAAAGAGCTGCGGTAAGATGTAAAACTGAGAGGATGAGGGCCTTCATTATGTTGTGGAATCGATCGTCCTCTACGCTGTGCCTGTCTAGAGACCTGCAGTTTTAACAAAGGCGTACAGAAAGCAGCTTACCCGAGCAGATAGAAAGAGTCTACTGAGGGTGGCGTGTGCATACAGAACAGTCTCTGCAAAGGCGTTGGGAGTTATTACCGAGCGTATTCCGATGCACGAGCTAGTGAAAGAAAGAGGAAGATCATACGAGAGAAGAAATAAAGACAACTAACATTTAAAAAAAGAAGAAAGGGAGAGGTCCATATTGGTGTGGCAAGAGGAATGAGACGAGATGACGCAGTGAACGAAGTCGTTGACTCCTAATCTGAGGAGATGGATGGATTGTGGACACCGACGTTTGGATTACTTCCTGAAACATATGGTCACAGAAGATAGTTGCTTCAGGGCATACCTTTCAGATTTGGAAAGGCAGAAAATGACAAAGTCCTGTATTGTGATATATCGGACACTGTCTCATAAACTCTATTGTTATGCTATAGATGGATAGGTGAGAGGAGTCTGCTTGAGAAAGAGCTAGGAAGTAAGGTGCAATCAGTCACCAAACCTGTGGAGGAAATGCTTAGATCGTCAGATCGGCGGAAAGCAGTTTAGAGATATGTAAGAAGAACATTAGAGAGAAAGGAACACAAAGAAAAGTAACACGAAGCAGCTGCTTTTCAATCATCGTGGCCACGCTGGAGGAGTTCTGCATATCCGAGGCTGGCGGGCGGTTCTGCCCACCTTATAACACCGAGGTATGTTTTGAAAATTTAACCACCCCCCTCTCATAAAAGAAAAAAAAAAGCTTTCTAACTAGTCATAATAGGTGACGTAACAGTAACAGTAACACTTTACAGAGCCACGGTCACCAAGTAGCAGCTGTTTTAATAACTGGTTAATGTAGAAACAATTTCCATGCAGCGGAACGTCTTTTTATTGAGAGGTACTTCGATTTTCCTATATCGAGGACTTATTTAAGAAAGCTTCTTCGGAGATTTGAAGAAAGAGGTAGTGTTTAAGACGTAAAATATTCTGTTGGACCAAAAATTAGTGATCACAAAAAAAATTGGAATAATTTTAGAAACGGTAATGAACCCTACTCATGTCATAGCTAAAGTTGCATTTATCTGTGAAAACAGTCAAAAGACACTACGCAAGTTGTTGGCTAAAAAAAATTTTATCCATACAAATTGGAATTTGTGCACCAGATTATTGATAATGACCCCGATCGAAGACTAAAATTCTATGAAAATATGTCCAATTTAATTAACCAACAGCCAGATTACATAAGGACAATTTGTTTTAGCGTTAGTAATTAAAATGTTAAAACTCATAATGGGATTTATTGAACTGACACAAATTCTTATGTATTTCATGAAAATTATACTCAATTTCCAGAAATAGTAAATGTTTGAATAGGTATTTTGAAAAATCACACAGTTAAGCCTGTTTTAAATATTGCTGACTTAACCAGTGAAGTGTATCTGGAGTGGTTACAAAACGTAATTAAGCCGTTAATTGTTAAAATTCTGGAAAATAATCTAGATAAATTTCTTTTTCTTGACTAGCTTTAGAACTCGGGGTAAGGATATAGCTTTACTTTAGCTATATCCTATAATATATACTATAGCCTTCCATCTTCTCATTGTTGTATTCCAATCTTAGATAAATCAGCATCAACATCATCCTTTCATCTTTTTCTGGGACGGCCAAATGATCTTCTACCGTCTAGTCTCTCAAACAACCCTGTCTTTAGCACTCTGTCTTCCTTTGATCTTACCATATGACATGCTCTTAGCTTTTATATGTATGACGATATTTTCACTGAGTCTAAGTAAACAAATCATCATTACGATGCCTTCTCCACTCTCTTTGAATTCCAAATATCATTCTAGGAGCCTTCCTTTTAAATATCAGCAGATTATTTATTTTCCACTAAAATATAATCCATGTTTTACTTCCATATGTAACAACTGGGCAAATAATTGACTTGTATAGTCTTATTTTAGATTTTTTAGCAGCTAAGATCTTAATAATGAGAATAGGGAGTATAATACTCTATTTCTCGCAGCTATTTTTGCTGATACCTCTTTGTCTATGTAGTTATCATCTTTGATTACCACCATAGATATTTAAACTCTTTTTCTACTTCGCAGTTGTGGCCAATAATAGTTATATTCTGTCTAACAGCAGTGACTGCATCTAGATCATTAGCGAAGGCCAACAATAGTTTTGATCCTCGGTAGATAAATTGGGCAACGAGGTTTGATAAAATGGATAACTTGGTCACCGGACTTCACTCCATTAGATTTGTTCTGTGGGAATACTTGAAGTCTAAGGTATACGCTACTGTACCATACACTATTGACATTTTGAAACACCTAATGGTTAAAGAATGTAGAACAATTTTCTTCGGCATATTTGAACGACACATACTTTTTAACTGAAAATTACATCAAAACCAGAATTGAATATGTCAGCACAACTTTTTAGTATGCGTCGGTTAATATATTACATGTACTATTTCTGCGTTCATAATGTGGCACTTTCGGTTACAAATTTTTGACCGGAAGTATATATTTGTTTTTGTCTTGCTAAGCCGAGTCGAAAAATATATCGCTTGATCTCTAGAATTGGAAGTTCCAGGTTCCAATTTCCTATCTTTACTAGCATCTTTGGCTTATAATCATTATATCTGTTCTAATAACGGAACAGTAATGTTTATAAACGCACAGATGAACGGATAGATAGATATGAAATCGATAGTATATATTGCAACTCCGGAATCCGAAGTCTGTGGTCAAATTTGTCACCTTTACTACCAACTTTAAGTTACAATCTTTCATTTGACATCTCATTTGTCATTCTACCGGTTCTGATAACGAATGAGTTCTGTTTACGGATAAACAGACAGACATTTTTACATTTAAAAGTTATAAAATCGGTAAAAACAACAAAGGCTAGGAAAAACAAGGACTCGAGTTAGAAACTATAAGTACGGAATATTATTGTACATTGTCATAGACGGAATGCCTTTAAAGACGCTGACCCAAAAAAAAAGAAATGATAGATTTGAGACATTGCAAAATAAAAGAACCGCCAACAGCAGATAGATAAACAATAACAGGATGTCAGACAAAATAAAGATATTGATCAATTATTTTAATATTAAGTCGTTATTGCAATAATAAGCAATATGTATAATTTATGTACAAGAACATAGTAGGAAGTCGTTCAGTGGCGAGCACCCAGGTAAGACATATAATATTATAAATTTAATATATGATATAACAATTAATTTAAACTTTAACTTAACAAAGGTTAATACAGATAAACGACACTGACAGCAAATGTGAGTATTACAAGTCTAAAAAAAATTTTAAAAAGTTTTAGATAACACCAGAACAAAAACTTGTTATTTCACCACACTATGACACTATGCTCTGTTTCTACAGAAGTACTATATCGTCGGCAAAACGCAGATGACTGAGCATTTTCCCATCAATTTTTATTCCTCTTTTCCCACTTAGGCAGTCGTTCATGCAGTCGAGGTGTGTTTGGACATTTTTGTTTGGCAATTTTGGCCAACCGATCGTCTGGTACTGTGTCTGGTACTGTGGTCCTTCAATTCTCTTCTTTTATTTCTTACCTATCTCACTACGTCTTGGATACCTTTTACGGTCGTATAGAGTATATTCTGCTATTGCTTTTATTGTTCGCATTGTTGTGGTGGTTTGACATTCTCTCTATTGTGTTTTTTGCTCTGATTTTTATGCTTAGTCATGATCGAACTTATGCACGTCTTATAGATTCATATAAGAAAATATACAGTTTACACTAATAATTTACTTCAATATTTGTGTAACAAATTAAAATTTATTTTATTTCTAAATTTCTGAGTGTGTCCTGTGTTTTTGTTTTTAGAAGATTCTAAAATGACGATATGAGATATCGAGATCTTTGGAACTTTATGTCATACCTTGTTTCACCTTGTGTCACACATATGTTTTGCGTAACATACAAAAAAAATCGCTTAGTATATTTAAATGACTAGGATTTTCTGGACAAATATTTATATATCTTTTTCTATTTATTAGAAACATTACCAACCCGGCTAACCGAGATTCGAACCTGTAGCTAACCCAACTAACGCTCAGTAGGTTATATGTCTGCCCACTTCGTATTTTTATACAAGAATAAATTTGTGTTTGTTTATTTTATACTCTTCATTTTATTGGAAAATTAGAATATTTTGATACGTACTTATTATTGGGTGTTTAATTAAAAATGATTCACAAAACATTGGAAAATATAAAATGTCAACTTCAAAGAAAACCTGTTAACTAGAGCTTGGTTAAAATCGTCTGGTTAAAATCCTCCTATTTGCGTGATATCTATTAACGCACGAGTTTTTGTCAGGCATTAAAACTCTGTTTTTTGAGCAATTACAGTGGTCACGTTTTTATTTTAATTTCAACCAAATCCCTAACTAACAAGCAAACGTATTTCGCGAGAGCGTCACACATTCGGAGTAAAATTCAATTAGGAACCAATAAATAGGGCAAATTGCACAACATGTCTCTCACACATGTTTCTAATGAAATTTTGAATATATGATGTCTGCACCAAGCTGTTGTTGCCTGAATTAACCGAGTTTTGGTGGAAAATTAATAATCGAGTTAATGAACCATCATTAACTCTAGTTTTCCACGAAGAATTGATTACAGTGAGAATTATATGTCTTAATTTTGTCAGGTTAAAATACTAAAAGCGTTAAGAATATAAGAGTTAAGTAAATAAAATTATCAATAAATAAAAATATTTTGTTAAAAATATTATACCTGATAATTGAATAAAAAAATAAGGAAGTTATTTATTTGTACGAGGCAATTTGTTTTTTAGCCAAAAAAATATCCTTTGCATTCTAATATTCAAGTCGGTCTGACATAGATGATTGTAAGTAAACAAGATTGTACCACTTATTAAATTATTGTCTGTATTAACTACTCTAGAAATCCTAAGATTTTCTACTTGGCGAAACTAAATTCAAATTGTTACCTGCTTAGAAAGCACAGTGGTAAAAATTTGAATTTAGGTTCACCAAGTAGGAAATCTTAGGATTTCTATTGTTGTTATAAGATAGCGTTGTAACGTCATAATGGTTATTTATATAAGTATTGTATTGTGACAAGAGAGATTTAATTTTGATTCAGAGCCTCTGCATAATATACAAACTGCATTGCTTGCATTCTCCGTTTAGGCTCCAGTGTTACAAATTTAAAATTTTTAAGCATACTTCTGTAAGACACCACTGGTTCATTTTTAAGTTTTTATCACATGTGCCTTATATATAATTGGGTATAATAAAATCTCCAACAAGAAACACATCTACATTATTACAAACAATATTTACTAACAATTTTTAAATACTAAAATAGAAACAGAAGATGGAACATACACATATATTAATAATAAGTTACTCTTGTGATATTTTATTTTTACTACTAGGCATTCAATTTTACTGTCAATGATAAAATTAATTTGCTCAAACACTACATTTTTCTTAACTGCAAGGATCAAACCACCACCACGAGTTTTATTATTATTTCTATCTCTTCTGGCTACATTATTCCTTTTCTCAAACTGCTCAGCATCCTGGACACTAGTATTTAACCATGATTCAGTAATTAAACTGATGTCATGGTTGCAAGACAACACGGTTGTTAAAGCACGAACATTTTATAATGCATATTGTCAATATCTCATTGGAAAAACAAAATTATACAATAAAGTTTTTTATTACATATACCAGCTTGTGAATCGAAAATAGTGTACCAAAAAAACATCTTGAAAACACAATAAGTGTGTTATAAATTGTAGTTCATTCCTAAGATGATACTTTACTAAATGGGATAACATAAGAAAAGACTTTGACAACATTTACTGCATTTAATAATTATGGAATATTATAAGAGCCATATTTATGTAAGGAGGTAAAATGCAAACAAGTTTAAGTCACAAATAAGTAATTTTTTAGAGAGGGCGAAAAACTTACAGCTTTGATCTGAAAAAGGATAATGAGTTTTATTCAATGTTATGCAGTCATGACCATGAGTGGTTCCAAACATGAGAAAACACTTATTTTACTTAAGGGAGCTAAAAAATAGTTTAAAAATCTGATTTTGTTTTGGCAAGAAGACCTTTTGCACAAACACCTGAAAATAAGTCGTTTTGCATGTAAAATGTTGTTGACATAAGATGATTTGCATGTAAATAAAGTAAAAAATTAATAAAGTAAAGGAACAATGTTTTTTTAAATAAACTTCTATTTTTGTAAAATAATAATATAGGCCTAAGTGACCAACATTGTCATAATAGGTAGTTAATGCAACAAAAAAACAGTTTGTTTTTAATATAAAAGTCACAGCGCTCATCGTCTAAACAGTCACTCATTACTTCCTGCTCTTTGCCAGCAACTGCTGTAGTGGGTTCATCAAAAACCAAACTTTTGTACCAACCAAGGCGTGGGTCAGAAAAATTTTTTTTCAAAAGTTTGTAAACATCTTTGTTTTTTCTTTGGTTAACACATGAGGAAGTGGCAGTTCTTTCAAACTTACTTCTCTAAAATTCTTTTTCCTTTTTTTTTCTCAAAGATATAAGACTCTTTTCCTTCATAATTGTAGTTTTCAAACCTTCGGAGGTGTTCAGTTTCTTCTTGTATCCGGTAGCATATTTTAATTCTCTTCAGTTCACTAATTTATTGGATGTCCTTATATTATTCACTTAGCGTCTTAATATCAAAAAGTGGTCAATACATTCCTAGATCTCTTACCTTCTCTATACCAGTGTAGATACCATGGTACTCCTGGTACATTAAAATTATGAGTCTTTTTCGTAACTTTTTTTAGCCCTTCCAAAAACACGGTCGGTGGGTATGAAACTAGGTCCGCGTACAGCGAAATACAATAAAATCCTTTGGATTGATGTTTGGTCTGATCCAAAAAAGTTAATCAGTGTTGTCAGGACAACATTATTTTTATTTTAAGAAACAAAACCATCGCTAAACAACCTTAGTACAGAACACCCTAAAAATCAGCTTGTTTTAAATAGTTAAAGAGAGCGGATGATATTTTCACACTGCTTTTTCCTGCCATCTTCTCTATATAATTGTAGCACATGTGGTTTTGAGTTGTTAAATTAGTAATACAAAAGTTGTAAAACCAAATTTGTTATAATTGTTACTTGTTATTAGAATAATTGACACGTTGCACTATGCAGATGACCAGGTAGTTATTGCACAAGACAAGGAAGACCTGGAGTATATGGCTAGAAAACTAATGGAAGAGTACAAAAAATGGGGCCTCGAAGTAAATTTACAAAAAACGCACTATCTTTGCAAAGGAGGAGACAATACTGCAGATGACCTCAACTTAGAAGGCGGAAAAATTAGGAAATGCGATCAATGTATATATTTGGGGGTAAAATTAACAAAGACAGGAAGAACTGATGAAGCCATAAAAGACATAATAATCAAAGGGAGATAAGTTATAGGTGCATTGAATTCCGTACTATGGCAGAAAAATATAAGACCGAAAACGAAAAAAAAGAATTATAATACCATATTGAAACCAGTAATCGTCTATGGCTCAGAAGTATGGATGTAATCACAAAAACTTAAAGGTAACCTATTGGCATTTAATATGGATTTTTGGAGGAGAGCAGCAAAAAAGTCTAGATTAAAACATATGAGAGGACATAAGGACTCAAATAAATGTACGAAGATCAATTATAGAAGACATCGAAAAACAACAATTAACATGGTACTTACATGTTAGACGTACGGGGGAAGAAAGACTACCAAAAAGAATATTAGAATGGATACCACCAGAGAAAAGAAAACAAGGACAACCACCAACAACATGGGTGGAAAATATTTCAATAGCATTGTCAGCACGAAATCTATCTGAAGAAGACTGGCAGAATAGACAGGCTTGGCAAACGGGAACCCAAAGGCGGATTACGCTATGAAGGGGATATATATATATATATATATATATATATATATATATATATATATATATATATATATATATATATATATATATATATATATATATATATATATATATATATATATATATATATATATATATATATATATATATATATATATTAAAATAATTGGACTTTTGGTTGTGGCTGAATTGGTTAAAGATCAAAGCAAAGGCTAACAGAATGATAATCATCCATTTTCATGTACTCATAAAACGCTTTTGCTCATCTTGAATGAATCCGCTTTTCAACCATTAGTTGCGCCTTTTCAGCAGACTTTGCTGATGCACTTTTAATTGTTCTTTGAGAAGACAGCACGTACTGTAAGTATCGGAGTCAGTGTAGTTTTTACAACACCAACAACGGTGCGAAAAAGCTTTATATATACAAAAGTTTTAGCACCAGAGACAAATGAAAAAAAATATTGTATTGAGTACTTTTGCTCAGGTCAAAGTTTTTTCCTTTTGTTTTTGTTTACCGACCTACGTCTATGTCTTTTGATTTGTGTTGTATATATCAGACTGGTAATTTAGGGCTGTTTTAGGAGCTACATACCTGGTTATTTGTTCACTTTTCCTTTTTCCACTTGCAACCTCCTTACTTGCATTTGCCCCATCCATTATTTTTTAAATAATCAAGTAATTATTATTTTTTTATTAATACTTTGACAATAAATCCTCATTTATCCTTAAATTTGTAAGACGTGAGACTCACCGGGTCAGCTAAGTGGCAGTTGCAGAGCTCCTATTGGTTGGTTGGAAATAAACTTCTTAGCATGAACCAGTATAGTGGAAATAAGTTGTTTTGCATGTGAAGGTGGTTTTTAACCTGCTTTTATTATTAATATTAATCTTTTTTGCATAAATCCGATATAATAAATCACTTTGGCTATAACAGAACAATGCATTAGCACATTTAACTCAACTTTGATTTTTGTGTGACTTAAGGCTGTTACCTCCTTATGTAAGTTAAAGATGACTATGACCTATAAATCGTTGAATTCCAGCTAAATTTAATACCAAGATGTGTGTCATAAAAATCTGCATATTTTCTTAATAAAATTTTTTGCAAACGATTTTTTAAAAAAGTCGTCATTTTGTAGATAATACAAGGCTAAGAGTCCGGATACATTTCGTTTCGAAAAAATGTTCATAGCAGATTCTGTCAAAAATTGAAATCGAAATATTTAAACAGAGCCGAGATAAGGTGAGCCGAAATTTTATTAAAATTATAAAACCAAAATTTTTTCTTTTTTTTCGATGTTTTCTTACTCAAATTAAAAAAAAATACTAAAAAAAGTTGTGCTGATATTTAGTATAAATATTCTGATACCAAACTTGCCAAAAAGTCAGAAAGTTATGTGTTTATGGAAAATTAAGCATTTTTTGGTCCTTTGCCGCTCGCTTAAAATCCCATATTCTAGAGAACGATCAGTTATTGTTAAAACTTTAAAAATGTTATTAAAAAGATAAAAAACTTTTGCAAGAATAAACTCTTGCATCACCATATATAAATTTCAAAAAAGATTCCAATTTTGGAACAACTGACAAACAAGCTAAAAATATTTTTAAAATATAAACTTAAATAAAGTAAAAACGATAAAACTTAGGATGTGAAACAAAAACACTTCTGTTTTAACATCCAATATATCTTTTATACAGGTATGTCATAATATATGAGACATAATTATTAATCCGTATCCTCCGTCTTATTATATATCAAGAACGTGTTGCAAACTATAGCACGAGCTCTACTTTTATCATTCCGCTATAGACTCCTTTATCTCCAAACTTCAAACAGAATCTTATTTTAGGTTTTATTAGGGTTGCTAAAGTTTACCCTAGTGGGGCTGACATTTTAATTATATCATACACTTGGAATATTAATACTATTAACATCTACATACTCTCTGGAATTGAACAGTAATTTGTTAGCAGATCCTCAAAGAGAATACACTACCTACTAAATGGATATATACAAGCGCCTTCTCATAATAATTTCCAATTAATGGAATAAGTCAATACAGCCAGAACCCTTGCTTCGTTTTTGTTAAAATATTAACTCCATTTAGTAATCAATCAAATCTTTTTCTAAAAATATTATTACTATATTCGTACAGGTATTTAAAAATCAATAGACGATACGGCACGGCGCTGTAAATTTTGCATACAAGTAGAGACAGAAACAAATTGAGTTTGTAGCATTTCGATTTTCGTATATGTTAAAACACCGAAAAACATTCTCAATCTTTTTTGCGTCGCTAAGATTGATAATATAAACAGTTTTAGTCTGTGTTTATAATAACACAAATTGCATTGGTATTTCCTTTCATGTAAATTCCGCTTAATATTGCTCGTCAAATAAGTATCCACTTAGGTTGGCGGAGAAAGTGATGCGGGGAGATTATGAGATCACTCTGCAATAGACCAAGATAGGAATCAGGTCATTGTTTTGTCCGATTTTTTCTTTTTTAAATTCGTAATGATTTTTCGTTATTCGTTTTTTGTTATAGAAAATGAGTGTAAAGTGATTTACTCTACGATGGAACGCATTTGGTTTCATTGTTTAGTTCAGATTTTCTTCAAATTTGTTATTATTGTTCGATTTTCTTTTTTTGGCATTGAAATATAATGTGTAGACAGTAGCAGTGTGGAGTTTAAGTGAAGGTTAGTATTTTGATTCGGAAAAAACAGCTTGCGGCGTGTGGTTCTTCAAAGCCGGCAATTTTTTTGTGGAGAGGTGAATTTGAGTTTAAGATGCTAAATGGCAGTCTTTGTTGAGTTAATCACCTATTTGTTGTGCTGTGTCCTATAGGAGTTTTAAAAAGCAGCTTTATAATTTGACAAGGTCCACATGGTTTTAAGTAGAAGCGTTTGAGAGGCCGAGTTTTGAAAAATGCAGTTTGTTGTCATCCAGGATAATCCGAGGCCCGAATCAGTATCCAACCTTCCCAAGAGTTGCCCATTTTGTCGTGTTCCATGGTCGTTTCAGACCATTAACACTTTGTGTGGGACAGTGCTTTTGATCCAATTCCAATCTCAAAAACTTCTGAAAGGAAATACCAGCCAGAGTAATATAAGGTATTTTTTGTTAAAATTTTTCTAAGTAAAAATAGACATTTTTCAATAATAAAAAAATTTGCTTTCATGACAAACTAAAAAATTGTAAATAAATGAAATTATAAGATTTATGGCTTAGCTGATTGTCATGGTAGACTTCTTTTTAATTCAATTAATATTAAAATTTAACTTATATTCCAAAAAGGTTTGGTATTTAATTTGGACATATGACAATCAGTATTATCCTTTTTCGGACATTTGGTACATAAAATGCGTTAGGCCTTCACGGTCATCGTCTAGTTTGTTATACTGTTTGTTCGAACTGTTCTCAGAAGACAACGGCTTAAGTTTTGAAGTTTGTGCTTTTAGTTTTGTGAAATATTTATTTAAAAGAATGTTGCCTTTGTGGGCCACTGTTATATTATGTTTGGCTAAAAGATTTGTTAATTGTTCGGATAAACCTTTTATATATGGAAGAGTTGTGTAATTAGTTTTGATGCTGTTGGGTGGGTTTGTTGTTATTTGTGTTGTTATAAAATTTATTAAGTCTTGATTTGAAAATAGTTTCGATTAGATGTTCGGGATATGCGTTCTTTAGAAGGGCATCTTTTGCTTTTTTTATTGCAGTTGGTCTGTATTTTGGATCTGTTAGTTGTATAGATTTATCTGCAAGACTTATAATTACAGACTTCTTATAGAAAATGGATGATGAGAATTGTAGTTAAGATATCGTGAAGACCATGTTTCTTTTGTAAACCACATGGTTTTTACTGTATTGTTTATACGATGTAAGGTGATATCCAGAAAATTTATTTTATTATTTTGTTCAATTTCTATGGTAAAATTTAGTTTTGGATGGTAACTAATATATATATATATATATATATACTATTATATTATGTACTATATGTCTCACGTCGTTTTATTTGGTGTCTCATATGCTGGTATTCTGCTACTTGTTTATTTTGTACTCAGTTAAGGTCGTCTTTAGATCAATAAAAGAAATTTACCTTATAGTGTATCTATTATTATTCATAGTGTCATGTAATATCTCATATACTCATCGGTATACATTCATTATTAAAGAAGCTGTTTAGTGCCCTTTTGGTAGTCACCTTGTTTGTGTGTTTCTTCTTTAGAATATTCGTTATATTTTACCTTTTTATTTGCTGTGTCGTTTATTCGGATTCGAGCAGTTGTTTATTTTATGCTCAGTCAGAGACCTTCTTTAAGTTAATAAACCAAAAGTTGTCTTGTAGTTAAACTATTTTTATCCATAGTGCTGTATGATATCCCGTGTGTAACTATAGGTTCAATAATAATGAAGTAGATATATACAAAATAAACAAGGTAGTCGCCTTATTTGTTTTGTATACTCCTTATATCCTCCCCTTGTATTAAACACATCACACGCTCCAATCTGACCAGTAACAACGGAAATGCAATATACTCTTTTGGCAATACAGCCATGTGTGTTTTTTCTGTCTCAACATATTCGCTACCCCCTCTCTTTTCTAATGATGTAAAATACATCACGAACCGACTAACTATTTTATTTCCACCACAAAACGCTCAAAAGATATTTTGCTTAATAAAAATCTTACTTAACAATTACAGTAAATTATATTTTTAGCAATTTTGCGAAAAAATAGTTACTGATAAGATAGGAAAATATCCAAGTAAGGATATATGAGTCTCCAATTTGTAAAATGATTAGCATAGCAATCAACGATATCGTTTCAAGAACAAAATATGATTGAAATATCAGTTAGTAGTTCACATTTCATTTCCCAGATAGCGCTAGGAGTTATAGTACCGAACAAACAGTGTGAGTGTTTGTCTTATCTTTTATATAGATAGATTGTGAATATTTTTTTATACCACTATACATTTAAGTACAATTACTTCATTTTTATTATCATTATATTATTGTATAATGATTTTAAAAAAATTAAATATGATATGTTGAGCCATGGTTTTTAGTTTTATTTTATTTGATTCAATTTTACTTAATTTTGTTTAATTTTATTTTGTTTTGTTCAATTTTATTTAATTTTATTTTAATAATTTAGTATATTTTATTTTATACAAATACTTTAAAATCAAAATTAGCCAAATCGATCTGGTACTTAGTTTAAAAGTTAAAAAAAATTAATAAAAAATACAAAGAACCTTTTCATAACAAATTAGTTACCTTAGGAGAATAGCCCAACTTTTCCGTGAAGTTGTCTTATTAAATCGATCTACCTATCAAACCAGCGTATAAAAATTTCTTACTTCTCTTATCGTCTATTTTCAAAATAAAAAATTTTGAAAATAGACGATATAAATAATTTTTTTTAAATAATGCTTTTAAACCAGTCAAACTCCTGGATCTAATTAAAAACACGAAAATGAAATGTATTATGGAAGTAAAACGAATAATTCTGGTGGTTATTAGTGTGATTATACTGCCTTTTTTTTCTTTAAGTATTGCAAAAGTCCATCTTTAACGAGCTGTAACTCTAATGACGAGCTGTAATTTTTTCATATACTCAGTTTACATGAAAATTACTTTTGATGTGGTTATTTTAAAGAACATTTTATGTACTATAAGAATTTTTTGTATCATTACCCCGAAAAATCAACTCTTTCCTTACAACATTCATCCTTACTTTAACGTTGAATACATTGATCCAAATATTCGAAAGAACGTCTCCTTTGACCGATCATAAATATCTCACTTTGTATTATATCTAGAATATTTTTAAAAAAATGAATCTTATTATTGTTTTGTAAGCTTAATTTTTCTTTTGCATACTTTTTCGATTAAAAACTGTTTAAAAACGTGACTTTTTTCAATGAAACGTTTTCAACCATAAATTACTCAAACAGTATTGACTTTATAAAAAATCTCTATAGAATGAAAGTTGCTTAGAATTTAAGCCTTTATCAATTAACGTAATTATTTTGATCAAAAGAATTTTTTAATCCGAAGATGAGGTGGCAACCACCCCTAAGGCGGAAATGCACATCAGCAGTATATATCTTTTGTTATTTGAGCACTTTCCCATCAACTCAACAGATTTTAAGGGAATCAGTGAGAGGTGAATAGCGGGTGTAAAACTGGATTATATAATAATAAAGTTTATATTTATTATAATTAATTAAATTATATAATATAACTATTTAACGTGAAACTTTAAATTATGTTGCTAAATTTATCTTACCTTAAAATTAAATCAACCAATATTTTTGGCAATTTTCCAAAAAAATAATCGTATTTTAAATTATTTATTTAATTAATATGCCTCACTATTTTATGTAAATAATATTATTAACATAATAATATTAATTAAACATATCGTTTCAAGACCAAAATATGATTGATTCAGTAGGTTGGCATGTCAGGTGGTAGTTCAGATTTATTTCCTAGGTGGCGCTAGGAGTTTAAATCTATACTAACATGAATCTTTTAATTATTTTGCTTCTTACCTAAAATTACAGTAACCAATATTAATTATAATAACACGTAATTAATTTTATTACTTTTAATAGTTAAATGTATCATTCAACAAGAGAATTCGATTGAAATGTCAGATATTGGTAGTAAAAATTTCTTTCTTATGTGGCATATTTACCCTACCGGACAAACAGTGACTTGTCGGCGTAGCCTCGTATATAAATAGATTGTATATTTTTATGATTTTAATGCCAATGCATAAATATGTTTGATTTTGAGTGAAAATATTTCATTTTTGCCAGGTCTATACAACAATCTCAAACAAATTTCAGCTGGATGTTTTGTTTCTCATTTAAAAACGGTTGATCTATTTTACGTTGTCATGCTCCTTTCCACAGTGTGTATCTGTGTATATTTGTGTGTGTCTACTATGTTAGCCTCTCTGTTCGACCAGTTTACATTGTCCATTGTAGAGTTACTCTAAAATTGGGTTAAATGTGGGGGAGGTCAGTAGTGTAAAGGAGATCCTTGTTTTAGGCTTTTAGATAGGATATTGACGTATTTGTGGCTTAAATACCAAATAATCATTTTTTTTATTTTATTTATTCAAAGAAAAAAAAATTAAGACGTTTATTTAGATCTACCACGTTTATATTAATAAACGTATTTTATTATTATTATTTATAACAAAATCTTAATATTTGGACAATGAATGCAGAGATTCATTCGGTTATTTATTTTGGGAAAATGTCAACTACGTCATTGGTTTATTGAATACGTTTCCCTTTTTTGAATTTTCGAAAAGCTTCTTCAGTTTACTACAAATATATTGAAGAAGTTTAGATGTAAACTCCTACAATCTTTGATTACTATACTCACAAAACAATTTGTGGTCTTTCAGATATTCTAGAAACTGTAAAGTTAGAGCAAACATCTTAAAAAAATGCAGAGGTTCATTCGGTCACCACTAACTATCTTAACTACAATACACTATAGTCTATTAGTTTAATTGTCCGTTGAATTTAAATTTTACCGACGCTTCATTTGATTTCCTTGTGGTGACAAAAACCGCGAAATTGACCTGTCGATAAATATCTAAAGGTCAGATAATAGAACAAGTGGTGTAGTTTAAATATAAAGTAAAGTAAAGACGAAAGAGACCGATTCCCAATAGGAAGACAATAAGTAGGAAAACCACGAAAACGATGGAATGACAGTTTACTTAAGGCACATTGAAAAACAAATAGAGTCATGTCTACATAAAAATAAAAAGAACAAAAAAAAACAACAGTCTTAAGTAGATAGTCTATGTATATCTGAGCACATCCCCTAATTCGCATCCCCTAAAATCGCAACCCCCGGTCGTAAGTTCCAAACGGCTTAACGTAGGATGACGTACGAGGGCTCGTTGGAAAGGGGATGAAAAATGGGGTTGAACGCAGTATGTGCCGTGCGCATCGGAGCATGCCAAAAGGTCATTACGTCATATCTTTGTTTCTATTGGTCCGATCGTGACGTACGAGGGCTCGTTGGAACGGGGAGGAGACGGGGAATACTTTGACACAAAAACAAAGATGGCAGCAGTGCCAAATGGGCGCTAGAACGTATCTTCGTTGCTATTGGTCCGATCATGACGTACAAGGGGTCGTTGGAAAGGGGGTGAAAAATGGGGTTGAACGCAGTATATGCCGTGCGCATCAAATCATGCCAAAAGGGCATTATTAGGTATCTTTGTGTCTATTGGTCCGATCGTGACGTACGAGGGGTCGTTGGAACGGGGAGGAGACGGAGAATAATTTGACATAAAAAACAAAGATGGCAGCATTGCCAAATGGGCGCTAAAACGTATCTTCGTTGCTATTGGCCTGATTTTGACGTATGAGGTGTCAAATGAAAGCGTTGGTGACACAGAAGCCATGTCAACGTTCAGTATGAACATTATTCTTCTTCTTTTCCGTACAGTGCCTAAGAGAACGTGACATTCGACGTAGAACGTGACATTCGACGCAGGACGTGACATTCGACGTAGAACGTGAAATGTCACGTGACATTCGACGCAGGACGTGACATTCGACGTAGAACGTGACAGTTATGTGACATTCAACGCAGGACGTGACATTCGACGCAGAACGTGAAATGTCACGTGACATTCGACGCAGGACGTGACATTCGACGCAGAACGTGAAATGTCACGTGACATTCGACGTAGAACGTGACAGCTATGTGACATTCAACGCAGGACGTGACATTCGACGCAGAACGTGACAGCTATGTGACATTCAACGCAGGACGTGACATTCGACGCAGAACGTGACAGTTATGTGACATTCAACGCAGGACGTGACATTCGACGCAGAACGTGAAATGTCACGTGACATTCGACGCAGGACGTGACATTCGACGTAGAACGTGACAGTTATGTGACATTCAACGCAGGACGTGACATTCGACGCAGAACGTGAAATGTCACGTGACATTCGACGCAGGACGTGACATTCGACGTAGAACGTGACAGTTATGTGACATTCAACGCAGGACGTGACATTCGACGCAGAACGTGAAATGTCACGTGACATTCGACGCAGGACGTGACATTCGACGCAGGACGTGACATTCGACGTAGAACGTGAAATGTCACGTGACATTCGACGTAGAACGTGACATTCGACGCAGGACGTGACATTCTACGTAGAACATATTTCTTCGTTGCTATTGGCCTGATTTTGACGTATGAGGTGTCAAATGAAAGCGTTGGTGACACACAGAAGCCATGTCAACGTTCAGTATGAACATTCTTCTTCTTCTTCTTGTCCGTACAGTGCCTAAGAAAACGTGACATCCGACGTAGAACGTGACATTCGACGCAGAACGTGAAATTTCGTGACATTCGACGCAGGACGTGTCATTCGACGCAGGACGTGACATTCGACATAGAACGTGAAATGACGTGACATTCGATGCAGAATGTAACAGGGTGTCAAAGAGATCTTATACATAGAATTTTATTAAATCAAACATCACAATGTAATTCATCATTCAAAATCCTTTAATTTGATGGGTCATACGTCGATTTCCGCTTATCCGTTCAAAAGATATATGGTAAGGTGTCATAACGGCCGTTATAATAACTTGGTCGAACTATAAATGCTTATTTATTGTTATTAACATTAAAACAAAACCATTGGCATAGAAAAATCTCTTATCGCAGTTTGATCTCTAGCAAACCCTAACTCGCTCAATTTTGCACCAAGTGCTCCGTGCAGTATACCATTAGAAAGGTATTTTCATGTATATTACGAAAATTACCGACCAAGTGCGATACGATCATTATTTATGGCTAAAAACCTCATAAAACGAACCAACGTCAAATTCCCAATTCTCTTGTACTAATACAAATTATATCTTTATAAAATTTATCTAGAAACTTGCCATATAAAACGTGACATTCTACGTAGAACATATTCAGTAGTAATGCGTAGGAGAAATATACACATCTTTCATTAAAATATCTTTTATTATTGAGTTACATATAGATACAAGTTATATATACAACACTGAAACTTTTATATTAAAAAAAGACATAGACATGTACAAGTATTGTTTATTTACATTACATTAGTACCAAAAAAGCACTTCTTTATAATCTTCCTCCATCTTTAGTAAGCGATTGGGATATGCCAGCCAAAATCGTCCCTTTTTCACAAAACCTAGTAGTTCAAGTAGCGTTTTACTCAGGTAACCTCTATTCAAATATCGGATAAGGGTATTTCGTCGATCAGTATTTTTAATTATGTGATGTAATTTAATTTGAACGTCGTCCGTTAATGCCTCAATTTGCGTTTTTATGTGTAAAAGTCGTTGTTCTCTAAGTATTCGTTCTGCTTCCAATCTCCTTTGATCTTCAATTCGCAGGTTTGTCAATTGTTCTTTACATGATTCACATAATATGTACTCAGTCCTAGTATCGATCCAATCGTTCATTTTGAATATTTCTATACAACCGCAAGGTTTTATAGTTTCACTTATTGTCTCATAAGGCATTGTGTATCCTAACCAGAGGAATAAATGTAAGAGACTTCTGAAGAGGTATCCGAAACGTTTAAGAAAAGAACTAGCATACTCCAGAGTGCTATTCTCTGCATACACAGACACAGAGAGCAACAATAAGGCATGTAAACAGACCAGCACCTTGATTTATACTAATTTCCAAAAAATTGTTAATACGGTTATTTATACAAAAATCCAAACACACACATCTTCTGACTGAAGAAGGTAAGAAATAGTTACATAGACTGTACTCGTAAAATATGTTTGCAAGTTAAATGGTCTCGTCCAACAGTACTTGATCCTAACCTTAAATATGATTGGCTATATGTATATGGTTTTTCCGATGACTAAACGATCTTTCTAACTATTCTTTAAAGGTGTATTTTTCGCTACTTATTATTTAACATTTTAAGTCGTAAATGTATTGCAGTTTCGCTAAAAAACTTTTTATTCTTTACAATTCTAACATAATATTTCTTAAAAACATATCTTTTACACTTTTAATTATATACAGATACAAGTTTAGATATTAGAGTTTTTAATTGTTGTAAGATATTTTCGTTTGGACAAGGCACTTCAAAAAGATTCCAATTAAATGATCCTGCTGCAATAACTTTTCTCCAAAAATTGTTAATACAGTTATTTATACAAAAATCCACGGCACTAAGCTTGAAACGTCTAAAAAACTCAACGTACGACAACGAGCAAGGTATCGATGGAAAGTGGCGGTGAGAACGAATATGTTAAGATAAAAATCAAACGTAAAGACATTGCCAAAGGACACTAAGTTTGTAACGCCCAAACAACTCAACGTACGACAACGTGCAAGGTATCTATGGAAAGGGGAGCTGGTAATAATTATGTTAAGATAAACATCTAACGAAAAGACATTGCTAAAAGGACACTAAGCTTAAAACGTCTAAACAACTCAACGTAAGACAACGTGCAAGATATCGATGAAAAGGGTAGGTGGTAATGATTATGTTAAGAAAAAAAAAAAAAAAAAAAACGAAAAGAAAATGCCAAAACTGCATTAAGCTTGAAACGTCCAAACGGCTCAACGTGCAATTAAGCTTGAAACGTCCAAACGGCTCAACGTGCAAGGTATTGATGGATAAGGGAGATTGTAACGAATATGTTAAGATAAAAATAAAGCGCAAAGACACTGCCAAAAAGACACTAAGCTTGAAACGTCTAAACAACTTAACGTACGACAACGTGCAAGGTATCGATGGAAAGTGGCGGTGAGAACGAATATGTTAAGATACAAATCAAATGTAAAGACATTGCCAAAGGACACTAAGTTTGTAACGTCCAAACAACTCAACGTACGACAACGTGCAAGGTATCGATGGAAAGGGGAGGTGGTAATGATTATGTTAAGATAAAAATCAAACCAAAAGACATTGCTAAAAGGACACTAAGCCTGAAACGTCCAAACAACTCAACATACGACAACGTGCAAGGTATCGATGGAAAGGGGAGGTGGTAATGATTTTGTTAAGATAAAAATCAAACGAAAAGACATTGCTAAAAGGACACTAAGCTTAAAACGTCTAAACAACTTAACGTAAGACAACGTGCAAGATATCGATGGAAATGGTAGGTGGTAATGAATGTGTTAAAATAAAAAAAAAGGCAAAGACAATGCCAAAACTGCATTAAGCTTGAAACGTTCAAACGGTTCAAAGTGCAAGGTATTGATGGATAAAAATAAAGCGTAAAGACATTGCCCAAAGGACACTAAGCTTGAAACGTCTAAACAACTTAACGTACGACAACGTGTAAGGTATCGATGGAAAGGGAAGGTGAGAACGAATATGTTAAGATAAAAAGCAAACGCAAAGACAACGGTACTAAGCTTGAAACGTCTAAACAACTCAACGTACGACAATGTGCAAGGTATCGATGGAAAGGGTAGGTGTTATTAAATATGTTAAGATAAAAAGCAAACGCAAAAACAATGCCAAAACGGCAATAAGCTTGAAACGTCTAAACAACTCAACGTACGACAACGTGGAAGGTATCGATGGAAAGGGGAGGTGGTAATGAATATGTTAAGGTAAAAATCAAACGTAAAGACATTGTCAAAAGGACACTAAGCTTATAAGTCTAAACGGCTCAACGTACAATAGCGTGCAAGGGGTAGAAATGCAAATATCGATAGAAAAGGGGTGGTCACAAACATGCTAAAACAAAACACAAATGCATAAACATTGCCAAAACTACACTTCAGCAAATCTTTGTTGTTATTAGTCAGATTACTACGTGTAACACGTTAACTGAAAGAGGAGCGATATTTAATACGTAAACACAAAAATCAAAAGACAAAGACATTATCAAAACGGCACTATATCGGATCTTTGTTGCTACTAATCGGATATAGAAAATAATAATCAAAGCAGTCTACATGCAAACATTAAAAAACATCGAAAATCATGAGCGACAACACGTAATAAAAATACTTTAAAAAACATCAAAAATCATGAAAGGCAACACGCAAAAAGTAATAAACACATACAGCCAAGAAAATAATATTCACAAGCAGTACACATCAAAGAAAATACGGTTAAGATACATACTCAATTATGCAAACGAGACATGAACCTGTAAATTAACAACAAAGAATTGTAAAAACGTAGCGAGTACATACCCAGACAGGCGTAATCTTTGGAAAAAAAAAAAAAAACGAGAGACAACCAAACAAAAATTTGTGAAATATGCTCAAATACAACAAAACTATGTTAAATACTATCAAAATAAATACCCGCAAAGAAAAATGAACAAAGTATAGCGTGAACAATGGTAAAATATAATAAACTATGTAAACTACAGTAAAAAAAACACCCTACAAATAAAGAAGAAGCAAAAAAAAAATAACATAAAACATAACAGAAGAGGTACTAGTGTGTACAACAATTTAAAAAAAAGTAATAAACACGTACTGAGGGCTAGCAAATAATGTTCAAATAAAATCGACATACAATGAAGTAATAAAACACTTATCGATGGATAGGAACTAATGATCAAAGCAGTCGACATACAGTAAAAAATACATTTGAAAAAACATCAAACTTATAAGAGGCGACACGCAAAAAGTAATAAGCACCAATCGACTAATAGGAAATAATGATCAAAGCAGGTGACATGCAATGAAAATACATTAAAAAATATCAAAATTATAAGAGGAAACATACAAAACAGTAATAAACACCTACCCGTCGGAAAGGTAATAAAATGCAGTTAATTCAATAAAACATATTGAATTATGCTAAAAACGAGACATAAGACAGACAATTAGCGACAAATAGCAAAGAACATCAAAAAATGTTTACAAATACCTGAGTATATATCCGATAGATGTAATCTTTGGAAAAACGAGACAAAAAGAAGGAACTTCTGTGAAATATGTTAAAATACAATAAAACTATATAAACTACAGTTAAAAAATAATAACCTACAAAGAAATAAACGAAAAAAATATATATATATATATATATAATGAACAAACATATCTTAAAACAGAAGAGGTGTTAATATGTAAAACAAGAAGGGTTACAACCTCACGGCAAAATACCGTCTAACAAAAAAAAAAAGCAAAGGGCAAGCCGCCTAAACACAATAACAATAAAATAAATTATTAAAAATAATTATTTCTAGCAGCCGTAAAAAGAAATAATGCATAAAGTCAACGAAATACCGTGAAAAATATATGAAAAACATCAAAAAACATACACACAAAATGTAAAAAAATGGAAAAAGCAATCTAGCATTTAACATGTAATGGCAGCAATAAAAAACGTCAAAAAGGACAAGAGGTGTTGACATAAACAAAAATTACTTGTCACCGTCCCACGGCAAAAGAAATTAGTGCATAAGTCATCGAAATACAGTGAAAACACAGAAATATCTACCAAAATACTGCTAAGGGTAAAGGTAAAAACAGTGCCAAAATAGTAGAGTAGAGCTAGACGTAATCTTTGGAAAAATGAGACAACCGAACGAAAATCTGTGAAATATGCTCAAATACAATAAACTTATGTAAACTGCTGTCGCAAATAAAGAACTGCAAAGAAATAAACAAATATACAGGGGTGATATGCTAAAAAATAATAAAAACTACATGTAAATTATTTTCAAAAATAAACACCTGCAAGGAAAGAAGCACAATCTAAAGCGAAAAAAAAAAATGCTGAAATATAATAAAAATATTTAAAATACAGTCACAAATAAATACCTGCAAAAGAAATAAGCATATATAACGAAAAACAGAATACAGCATGCGTTTTATGTAAAAATAAGCAACTATATATGATAATCAGTACTTGTCTGAGTAAACACTATTTGCGAAAACACTCACACTACGGCTGCAGAAGCTTGGATATTGTCTATGTACAGAACACATCGACCCCAGTGTTCTCAGAAAATAACACAGAAACAGTAGACACACTAACAGTGGATGTATGTTGCAGATGCTACAGACTCTGTCACTGTAGTGTCACACGCCGTTTATACCGTTAAATATCACAGAATACTAGCGGTGTGTAACAATATAGTTTCTGAAGGATACGACGTTTAATTTTGATGACTGAACACTTACATACTGATTTGAAAACTGTACAACCAATTGCTTCCACCCCATGTATTGATAACAAAAAAACCGATAACTTGAAAAAACACATAAACATGTTTACTATTTTGGCGAATTTTCTAGGCTGGGATTATGAACAAATAATGGATCACACAATATTCGTTCAATCTAAATCAAAAATAGTCTCAATACAAGCAAAAATAAGAGTGTATAAAATAATAATTCGTCCCACAATAACGTATGGAAGCGAGACATGGACTCTGAACCAGCGGGAAACGACAAAATTACTGGTACTGGAAAGAAAGATACTGCGGACTATCTATGGGCCTTGCAGAGAAGAGACAACAGGAGAATAGAGAAGAAGACACAATGATGAACTTTAGACAGTTTATGGAGATGAAAATATAGTACGCTACATTAAAGCAAACCGAATAAGATGGGCGGGCTACGTACTAAGATCGAGTGACGAAAGACTCCTGAACGCCACATTCTGGGAAAGGCCCGATGGCAGAAGGTCAGTTGGTCGCCCAAGAAAGAGATGGAGTAGCCAGTGATCAACGCAAAATGGGAATACAGCAATGGGAAATAGCTACTCAGGACCGACAACAATGGAGGGAAATAGTAAACGCGGCCAAGACTCACATAGAGTTGTAGAGCCAAATGATGATGATGATTATGACAATATTCTTTCAGGAATTGCGGTTTTCGATCTAACCACGAGACTGTAAGAAAACAATAACTAGTAATGTACTACACAAAAACAATTAAATTTATCATCTGTAGTTTCAAAGTAGTCGCTTCGCGGCACCACCTAACCTAATAAATTAACCATCGCTCAACCATCGCTAACTTTACTCAAGGGACGAAAAGACGCTTTACTCCCATGTTATCCATATGTAAGGTGTGACGTGTTGACTTTAAAACGTGACGTTTTTGACGTGATGCGTGACGTTTTGACGTGACGCGTGACGTCTTCACGTAAAAATGTGACGTTTATAACGTGACATTTAACGTTTACATGAATCACGTGACATTCGACGCAGGACGTGACATTTCACGTGAAATGTCACGTGAAATAACATGAATGATGTGATATTCGACGCAGAGACACGCAGAGCCATCTGTGATACGTAGACAGAGGTACGCAGAGACATGCAGAGGCACACAGAACCATCTGTAACACGTAGACAGAGGTATGCAGAGACCATCTAACCTAATACATTTACCATCTATTTAGATGGTAAATGATTACGAAGAGTCACCAAGAGAATGGTATCATTTAATCTTAAATGAGAGTGACTTTGCTCTTCTAGTATATGCTTCTAACGTAAAATGGTATTCTATTTGTCGATGTCATTTAGTAGCAGATTGTTGTACGTTGAGCCATTTGGACTTTACAAGCTTAGTACCGTTTTTTCAATATCTTTGCGTTTTATTTTTATCTTAACATATACGTTACCACCTCCCCGTTCCATCGATACCTTGCACGTTGTTGGGTGTTGAGCCGTTTGGACGTTTCAAGCTTAGTGCCGTTTTGGCATTGTCCTTGCGTTTGCTTGTCACAGACCCTATCGATCACTATTGGTTTTGTTGACCGATAATATCGGTCTTTTGGTCTTTCAGTGGTTCTATTACAAATATTTTTTGTGTTTTGTCAAAGCAGTCGATTCGGTTGATTTTTTTTTTTTGCCAATAAAAATAACATATTATTGGATCTATCGAACGACAGGCCTTATTGGCTATTTGGCATATTTAGGTAATTGTTATTTCCTAATTTCATTTGAAACTACAGATGATAAATTTAATTGTTTTTGTGTAGTACATTACTAGTTATTGTTTTCTTACAGTCTCGTGGTTAGATCGAAAACCGCAATTCCTGAAAGAATATTGTCATAATCATCATCATCATTTGGCTCTACAACTCTATGTGAGTCTTGGCCGCGTTTACTATTTCCCTCCATTGTTGTCGGTCCTGAGTAGCTATTTCCCATTGCTGTATTCCCATTTTGCGTTGATCACTGGCTACTCCATCTCTTTCTTGGGCGACCAACTGACCTTCTGCCATCGGGCCTTTCCCAGAATGTGGCGTTCAGGAGTCTTTCGTCACTCGATCTTAGTACGTAGCCCGCCCATCTTATTCGGTTTGCTTTAATGTAGCGTACTATATTTTCATCTCCATAAACTGTCTAAAGTTCATCATTGTGTCTTCTTCTCTATTCTCCTGTTGTCTCTTCTCTGCAAGGCCCATAGATAGTCCGCAGTATCTTTCTTTCCAGTACCAGTAATTTTGTCGTTTCCCGCTGGTTCAGAGTCCATGTCTCGCTTCCATACGTTATTGTGGGACGAATTATTATTTTATACACTCTTATTTTTGCTTGTATTGAGACTATTTTTGATTTAGATTGAACGAATATTGTGTGATCCATTATTTGTTCATAATCCCAGCCTAGAAAATTCGCCAAAATAGTAAACATGTTTATGTGTTTTTTCAAGTTATCGGTTTTTTGTTATCAATACATGGGGTGGAAGCAATTGGTTGTACAGTTTTCAAATCAGTATGTAAGTGTTCAGTCATCAAAATTAAACGTCGTATCCTTCAGAAACTATATTGTTACACACCGCTAGTATTCTGTGATATTTAACGGTATAAACGGCGTGTGACACTACAGTGACAGAGTCTGTAGCATCTGCAACATACATCCACTGTTAGTGTGTCTACTGTTTCTGTGTTATTTTCTGAGAACACTGGGGTCGATGTGTTCTGTACATAGACAATATCCAAGCTTCTGCAGCCGTAGTGTGAGTGTTTTCGCAAATAGTGTTTACTCAGACAAGTACTGATTATCATATATAGTTGCTTATTTTTACATAAAACGCATGCTGTATTCTGTTTTTCGTTATATATGCTTATTTCTTTTGCAGGTATTTATTTGTGACTGTATTTTAAATATTTTTATTATATTTCAGCATTTTTTTTTTTCGCTTTAGATTGTGCTTCTTTCCTTGCAGGTGTTTATTTTTGAAAATAATTTACATGTAGTTTTTATTATTTTTTAGCATATCACCCCTGTATATTTGTTTATTTCTTTGCAGTTCTTTATTTGCGACAGCAGTTTACATAAGTTTATTGTATTTGAGCATATTTCACAGATTTTCGTTCGGTTGTCTCATTTTTCCAAAGATTACGTCTAGCTCTACTCTACTATTTTGGCACTGTTTTTACCTTTACCCTTAGCAGTATTTTGGTAGATATTTCTGTGTTTTCACTGTATTTCGATGACTTATGCACTAATTTCTTTTGCCGTGGGACGGTGACAAGTAATTTTTGTTTATGTCAACACCTCTTGTCCTTTTTGACGTTTTTTATTGCTGCCATTACATGTTAAATGCTAGATTGCTTTTTCCATTTTTTTACATTTTGTGTGTATGTTTTTTGATGTTTTTCATATATTTTTCACGGTATTTCGTTGACTTTATGCATTATTTCTTTTTACGGCTGCTAGAAATAATTATTTTTAATAATTTATTTTATTGTTATTGTGTTTAGGCGGCTTGCCCTTTGCTTTTTTTTTTTGTTAGACGGTATTTTGCCGTGAGGTTGTAACCCTTCTTGTTTTACATATTAACACCTCTTCTGTTTTAAGATATGTTTGTTCATTATATATATATATATATATATTTTTTTCGTTTATTTCTTTGTAGGTTATTATTTTTTAACTGTAGTTTATATAGTTTTATTGTATTTTAACATATTTCACAGAAGTTCCTTCTTTTTGTCTCGTTTTTCCAAAGATTACATCTATCGGATATATACTCAGGTATTTGTAAACATTTTTTGATGTTCTTTGCTATTTGTCGCTAATTGTCTGTCTTATGTCTCGTTTTTAGCATAATTCAATATGTTTTATTGAATTAACTGCATTTTATTACCTTTCCGACGGGTAGGTGTTTATTACTGTTTTGTATGTTTCCTCTTATAATTTTGATATTTTTTAATGTATTTTCATTGCATGTCACCTGCTTTGATCATTATTTCCTATTAGTCGATTGGTGCTTATTACTTTTTGCGTGTCGCCTCTTATAAGTTTGATGTTTTTTCAAATGTATTTTTTACTGTATGTCGACTGCTTTGATCATTAGTTCCTATCCATCGATAAGTGTTTTATTACTTCATTGTATGTCGATTTTATTTGAACATTATTTGCTAGCCCTCAGTACGTGTTTATTACTTTTTTTTAAATTGTTGTACACACTAGTACCTCTTCTGTTATGTTTTATGTTATTTTTTTTTTGCTTCTTCTTTATTTGTAGGGTGTTTTTTTTACTGTAGTTTACATAGTTTATTATATTTTACCATTGTTCACGCTATACTTTGTTCATTTTTCTTTGCGGGTATTTATTTTGATAGTATTTAACATAGTTTTGTTGTATTTGAGCATATTTCACAAATTTTTGTTTGGTTGTCTCTCGTTTTTTTTTTTCCAAAGATTACGCCTGTCTGGGTATGTACTCGCTACGTTTTTACAATTCTTTGTTGTTAATTTACAGGTTCATGTCTCGTTTGCATAATTGAGTATGTATCTTAACCGTATTTTCTTTGATGTGTACTGCTTGTGAATATTATTTTCTTGGCTGTATGTGTTTATTACTTTTTGCGTGTTGCCTTTCATGATTTTTGATGTTTTTTAAAGTATTTTTATTACGTGTTGTCGCTCATGATTTTCGATGTTTTTTAATGTTTGCATGTAGACTGCTTTGATTATTATTTTCTATATCCGATTAGTAGCAACAAAGATCCGATATAGTGCCGTTTTGATAATGTCTTTGTCTTTTGATTTTTGTGTTTACGTATTAAATATCGCTCCTCTTTCAGTTAACGTGTTACACGTAGTAATCTGACTAATAACAACAAAGATTTGCTGAAGTGTAGTTTTGGCAATGTTTATGCATTTGTGTTTTGTTTTAGCATGTTTGTGACCACCCCTTTTCTATCGATATTTGCATTTCTACCCCTTGCACGCTATTGTACGTTGAGCCGTTTAGACTTATAAGCTTAGTGTCCTTTTGACAATGTCTTTACGTTTGATTTTTACCTTAACATATTCATTACCACCTCCCCTTTCCATCGATACCTTCCACGTTGTCGTACGTTGAGTTGTTTAGACGTTTCAAGCTTATTGCCGTTTTGGCATTGTTTTTGCGTTTGCTTTTTATCTTAACATATTTAATAACACCTACCCTTTCCATCGATACCTTGCACATTGTCGTACGTTGAGTTGTTTAGACGTTTCAAGCTTAGTACCGTTGTCTTTGCGTTTGCTTTTTATCTTAACATATTCGTTCTCACCTTCCCTTTCCATCGATACCTTACACGTTGTCGTACGTTAAGTTGTTTAGACGTTTCAAGCTTAGTGTCCTTTGGGCAATGTCTTTACGCTTTATTTTTATCCATCAATACCTTGCACTTTGAACCGTTTGAACGTTTCAAGCTTAATGCAGTTTTGGCATTGTCTTTGCCTTTTTTTTTATTTTAACACATTCATTACCACCTACCATTTCCATCGATATCTTGCACGTTGTCTTACGTTAAGTTGTTTAGACGTTTTAAGCTTAGTGTCCTTTTAGCAATGTCTTTTCGTTTGATTTTTATCTTAACAAAATCATTACCACCTCCCCTTTCCATCGATACCTTGCACGTTGTCGTATGTTGAGTTGTTTGGACGTTTCAGGCTTAGTGTCCTTTTAGCAATGTCTTTTGGTTTGATTTTTATCTTAACATAATCATTACCACCTCCCCTTTCCATCGATACCTTGCACGTTGTCGTACGTTGAGTTGTTTGGACGTTACAAACTTAGTGTCCTTTGGCAATGTCTTTACATTTGATTTGTATCTTAACATATTCGTTCTCACCGCCACTTTCCATCGATACCTTGCACGTTGTCGTACGTTAAGTTGTTTAGACGTTTCAAGCTTAGTGTCTTTTTGGCAGTGTCTTTGCGCTTTATTTTTATCTTAACATATTCGTTACAATCTCCCTTATCCATCAATACCTTGCACGTTGAGCCGTTTGGACGTTTCAAGCTTAATTGCACGTTGAGCCGTTTGGACGTTTCAAGCTTAATGCAGTTTTGGCATTTTCTTTTCGTTTTTTTTTTTTTTTTTTTTCTTAACATAATCATTACCACCTACCCTTTTCATCGATATCTTGCACGTTGTCTTACGTTGAGTTGTTTAGACGTTTTAAGCTTAGTGTCCTTTTAGCAATGTCTTTTCGTTAGATGTTTATCTTAACATAATTATTACCAGCTCCCCTTTCCATAGATACCTTGCACGTTGTCGTACGTTGAGTTGTTTGGGCGTTACAAACTTAGTGTCCTTTGGCAATGTCTTTACGTTTGATTTTTATCTTAACATATTCGTTCTCACCGCCACTTTCCATCGATACCTTGCTCGTTGTCGTACGTTGAGTTTTTTAGACGTTTCAAGCTTAGTGCCGTGGATTTTTGTATAAATAACTGTATTAACAATTTTTGGAGAAAAGTTATTGCAGCAGGATCATTTAATTGGAATCTTTTTGAAGTGCCTTGTCCAAACGAAAATATCTTACAACAATTAAAAACTCTAATATCTAAACTTGTATCTGTATATAATTAAAAGTGTAAAAGATATGTTTTTAAGAAATATTATGTTAGAATTGTAAAGAATAAAAAGTTTTTTAGCGAAACTGCAATACATTTACGACTTAAAATGTTAAATAATAAGTAGCGAAAAATACACCTTTAAAGAATAGTTAGAAAGATCGTTTAGTCATCGGAAAAACCATATACATATAGCCAATCATATTTAAGGTTAGGATCAAGTACTGTTGGACGAGACCATTTAACTTGCAAACATATTTTACGAGTACAGTCTATGTAACTATTTCTTACCTTCTTCAGTCAGAAGATGTGTGTGTTTGGATTTTTGTATAAATAACCGTATTAACAATTTTTTGGAAATTAGTATAAATCAAGGTGCTGGTCTGTTTACATGCCTTATTGTTGCTCTCTGTGTCTGTGTATGCAGAGAATAGCACTCTGGAGTATGCTAGTTCTTTTCTTAAACGTTTCGGATACCTCTTCAGAAGTCTCTTACATTTATTCCTCTGGTTAGGATACACAATGCCTTATGAGACAATAAGTGAAACTATAAAACCTTGCGGTTGTATAGAAATATTCAAAATGAACGATTGGATCGATACTAGGACTGAGTACATATTATGTGAATCATGTAAAGAACAATTGACAAACCTGCGAATTGAAGATCAAAGGAGATTGGAAGCAGAACGAATACTTAGAGAACAACGACTTTTACACATAAAAACGCAAATTGAGGCATTAACGGACGACGTTCAAATTAAATTACATCACATAATTAAAAATACTGATCGACGAAATACCCTTATCCGATATTTGAATAGAGGTTACCTGAGTAAAACGCTACTTGAACTACTAGGTTTTGTGAAAAAGGGACGATTTTGGCTGGCATATCCCAATCGCTTACTAAAGATGGAGGAAGATTATAAAGAAGTGCTTTTTTGGTACTAATGTAATGTAAATAAACAATACTTGTACATGTCTATGTCTTTTTTTAATATAAAAGTTTCAGTGTTGTATATATAACTTGTATCTATATGTAACTCAATAATAAAAGATATTTTAATGAAAGATGTGTATATTTCTCCTACGCATTACTACTGAATATGTTCTACGTAGAATGTCACGTTTTATATGGCAAGTTTCTAGATAAATTTTATAAAGATATAATTTGTATTAGTACAAGAGAATTGGGAATTTGACGTTGGTTCGTTTTATGAGGTTTTTAGCCATAAATAATGATCGTATCGCACTTGGTCGGTAATTTTCGTAATATACATGAAAATACCTTTCTAATGGTATACTGCACGGAGCACTTGGTGCAAAATTGAGCGAGTTAGGGTTTGCTAGAGATCAAACTGCGATAAGAGATTTTTCTATGCCAATGGTTTTGTTTTAATGTTAATAACAATAAATAAGCATTTATAGTTCGACCAAGTTATTATAACGGCCGTTATGACACCTTACCATATATCTTTTGAACGGATAAGCGGAAATCGACGTATGACCCATCAAATTAAAGGATTTTGAATGATGAATTACATTGTGATGTTTGATTTAATAAAATTCTATGTATAAGATCTCTTTGACACCCTGTTACATTCTGCATCGAATGTCACGTCATTTCACGTTCTATGTCGAATGTCACGTCCTGCGTCGAATGACACGTCCTGCGTCGAATGTCACGAAATTTCACGTTCTGCGTCGAATGTCACGTTCTACGTCGGATGTCACGTTTTCTTAGGCACTGTACGGACAAGAAGAAGAAGAAGAATGTTCATACTGAACGTTGACATGGCTTCTGTGTGTCACCAACGCTTTCATTTGACACCTCATACGTCAAAATCAGGCCAATAGCAACGAAGAAATATGTTCTACGTAGAATGTCACGTCCTGCGTCGAATGTCACGTTCTACGTCGAATGTCACGTGACATTTCACGTTCTACGTCGAATGTCACGTCCTGCGTCGAATGTCACGTCCTGCGTCGAATGTCACGTGACATTTCACGTTCTGCGTCGAATGTCACGTCCTGCGTTGAATGTCACATAACTGTCACGTTCTACGTCGAATGTCACGTCCTGCGTCGAATGTCACGTGACATTTCACGTTCTGCGTCGAATGTCACGTCCTGCGTTGAATGTCACATAACTGTCACGTTCTACGTCGAATGTCACGTCCTGCGTCGAATGTCACGTGACATTTCACGTTCTGCGTCGAATGTCACGTCCTGCGTTGAATGTCACATAACTGTCACGTTCTGCGTCGAATGTCACGTCCTGCGTTGAATGTCACATAGCTGTCACGTTCTGCGTCGAATGTCACGTCCTGCGTTGAATGTCACATAGCTGTCACGTTCTACGTCGAATGTCACGTGACATTTCACGTTCTGCGTCGAATGTCACGTCCTGCGTCGAATGTCACGTGACATTTCACGTTCTGCGTCGAATGTCACGTCCTGCGTTGAATGTCACATAACTGTCACGTTCTACGTCGAATGTCACGTCCTGCGTCGAATGTCACGTGACATTTCACGTTCTACGTCGAATGTCACGTCCTGCGTCGAATGTCACGTTCTACGTCGAATGTCACGTTCTCTTAGGCACTGTACGGAAAAGAAGAAGAATAATGTTCATACTGAACGTTGACATGGCTTCTGTGTCACCAACGCTTTCATTTGACACCTCATACGTCAAAATCAGGCCAATAGCAACGAAGATACGTTTTAGCGCCCATTTGGCAATGCTGCCATCTTTGTTTTTTATGTCAAATTATTCTCCGTCTCCTCCCCGTTCCAACGACCCCTCGTACGTCACGATCGGACCAATAGACACAAAGATACCTAATAATGCCCTTTTGGCATGATTTGATGCGCACGGCATATACTGCGTTCAACCCCATTTTTCACCCCCTTTCCAACGACCCCTTGTACGTCATGATCGGACCAATAGCAACGAAGATACGTTCTAGCGCCCATTTGGCACTGCTGCCATCTTTGTTTTTGTGTCAAAGTATTCCCCGTCTCCTCCCCGTTCCAACGAGCCCTCGTACGTCACGATCGGACCAATAGAAACAAAGATATGACGTAATGACCTTTTGGCATGCTCCGATGCGCACGGCACATACTGCGTTCAACCCCATTTTTCATCCCCTTTCCAACGAGCCCTCGTACGTCATCCTACGTTAAGCCGTTTGGAACTTACGACCGGGGGTTGCGATTTTAGGGGATGCGAATTAGGGGATGTGCTCAGATATACATAGACTATCTACTGTCTTACTATAGGAACACAAGCTTAACATATTTTTTATAATAATAGATAGAAAGAGACCAGAGCAATTCTTATATCAATAAAGTTCGTTCTTTTATAATCTTAATTTTATTGCATGGCCGCGTTTTATTTATTTTGATTAACTAATTTTGTTTTAAAATACCTCTTACGTAACTTACTCATCAGTTTTTTATTCTTTCGTTTTAGAAATTATTTAATAAAAGCAAAATATTTAATAGTTTTTTATACAAGGCAACCCTACTTTACTTTACACTCACAAACCGTTCCTATTATCGATTTCTTGTCATTTTTAGTTTAAAACAAGCAAGAAACGATAATAACCCATAAATAAGGCTTCGGCAAACCCCAACGTCGATGTTTCCCCAGCGCTAGGTCCCACCTCGCGCAACTCTGAGCATTTAATTGCAACTTCCAAGCGGCTTTGAAAACCCTCCAAACTTCAAAGCTAAAAACATTTCGGTGTAATCGATTTCTCTTGACGCCTCGCCACTTAAACTTTTCTTACCGACAATTTAGAACTCAAAAGTGTCATTATTTCCTAGAATTTAAACTTAATGTTTTTGTCAGCGTCTCTGGCAATAAGAGAAATGTATTAAAGACAGTTGTAGACAAACTCCATTTTAGTTAATTGCATTTTAAAGAAATAGTTTTTATAAAATCTAGGGAATTAAATATTGCTATATTTATAAATAAGAGTATATAAAAAGTGTAATGCATTGTGTATTAGAGAAGCATTTTGACGTGAATGGTAAGATCCATATGTATGTTTTGTTGATTATCAGAAAGTATTCGATAGAATAAAACATGACGAACTGATAAATATTAAATTCGCTTGGTCTAGACAGCGGAGATCACCGTATAATAAACAATATCTATTACGAACAAACTGCAGCTGTTAGAGTTGGGGATTATTTAAAACCTTTGCTACCAGGTATCCAACTGTGGATACAAAATTTATTTTGTGTTGTGGATCTGGTATTACGTTCTACCTGTTATTTCATTATGTGGTATGGTTTAAAAACTAGGCAAATTGTAACAAAGTTCAACCACTTTCACCAAAATTATTGGAATTGCCTAACAAACGATCGAAACAAGTAAAGCCAATTTGTAGAGATTTAGCTGTTATTTTCGGCAGTTGCACGTAGTCTTTAAGCTACGATTTGTTAGAACCGCGAACCAACGTCGGGCGCCAAATTGTTATGATGTTTTGTTTGTGTACAGTTTTATGAGCAATTAGTGTTTTTAAATAACATATATATATATATATATATATATATATATATATATATATATATATATATATATATATATATATATATATATATATATATATATATATATATATATATATAGGGTTTTTATCGCGGTTCTCACAAAATTAGTTTGTAAGCACTTTTTGATATTATCTTTATTATAATTATTATGAAACACTATTTTTAAATTGAAATTCTTATTACACTAATTAAATTATATTAACAAAATTTTGTACCTTTTTGTCACTGAATGCCTAAATGAAACTGTTTTCCAAAATAAAGATTTAATCACCACTCAATGTCTTCGTTGTCAGCCTCGGTTATCCTTCTTTTTGTGAACTTGCATTGCCAAATACACCACAATATTTTAGTTATCAGCTTCCACCGTTTTAAAATATTTTTCTTCTTAATAGCATTTATAAATCGGTAAAATATTCTTCCTTTTTTATTGCTTTTTTGTTTATTCTTCTTTCTAATAATCTTTTTTTCTCTTCCAATCTCCAATCACCATATACATAATATAATTTTTAATCTTCAACTAATATTCTCTTAATACTATTTTTTTAATCTTCATCTAATATACTTTCCAATTACCGAATCACTGATTACTAACTATCTTGAATACTGCATTATTGAATACTGTACTAATACCCTAATACTCCAATACACTGACCATACTGACTGACTGACCATACTGAATATACTGACCCTCTTGAATCCAAATCACATCGTATTTATATCATTTCAATATTTACGAATATTCTTGAAAGAAAATATATTCGAGTCCTTCTAGTTCATAGACACTACAATGTTCGTGAACATTCTATTCCGAAAAAAGGTTAAATTCTTTCTATTGACGTCTTATTTTAGAGTTCTAGATAATTCTTTACTCTTCTATCGAGAATTTTATGAAAATTTAGGATTTTCAGATCAGAATGTAAACTTATATATAAATTAAACATATGGAAATTTAGGCTTTTCAGATCAGAATATAAACTTATATATAAATTAAACATCTTAACTTAATAAATAACAATATTTTAAATATTGTTCTGAAGCTATATTCTTGTGGCATTTTAAATTAATTTATATTTAAATGGGAATAAGCCACAATTAAAGGTTAAAATACGTTTATTGACGTTTCAATTTCCACTTCGGATTTCGAACGATTTCCGAAATAGAAATTGAAACGTCAATAAACGTATTTTAACCTTTAATTGTGGCTTATTCCCATTTAAATATAAATTAATTTACTATTTTAAATCCATAATTATTCACAAAAGTTCCCACAACCAAATTTACTTCAGTGTATATTTGGTTGCCTATAAAGATGGCGTACTCAAATATATTTATAATATCATAATTATTAAAATAACCAAATACATTGCAAAATAAAAATTTTTTTAAACTTATTATTATGCTAATTTCTTAAGAATGCCCTCATATATACTTTTATATAATACTTTTTATAATATTCTCTAGTATATAACTTATAAATTATTTCTTTAATCACTATTTAAGTTCATTCTAGATTACCTTCGGTTCTCCTATATTTAATAATATCTCAATATATATATATATATATATATATATATATATATATATATATATATATATATATATATATATATATATATATATATATATTATATATATATATATATATATATATATATATATATATATGTATATAAAATAAAGTTTTATTTTGAGGTTGCAGTCATTAATAAAATACCATATTTTAGCATATCCTGAAGAAGCAAATAAATTTTGCGAAAGCTTGATTAAAGAACAAAGAGTTTTACTTTCCTGCCCTATTAATGACTGCAACCTCAAAATAAAACTTTATTTTACATAACGTGTCAGTCAATAATACCTAACTACTTTATATGTATATATATATATATATATATATATATATATATATATATATATATATATATAGAAGTATGGGAAATAAGCAAGAGAGGGAAAACATTTACATTTAGCTGAGAGTGCCTATAATCAAAAGTCGTTACACAAAGAACGAAGCAAAATAGACCAATCATTTGTGGTTGCTTCTTTTGACTTAGAAAAATGTCTATCAACCCCATACCTCCGGAACGGTGTTTCGTTTTATAAAAGGCAACTATGGACTTACAACTTAACAGTGTTTGAGACTACCACATTAGGCAATGTGGGAATTTATTTCCTATGGAACGAGACAGTCACTGGTCATGATGCTCAAGAAATAGCTTCATTTATAAGAAAATTTATTTTGTCGTTTCCAATAGAAGTAGAAATACTTCATTTGTACAGTGATTTTTGTTCTGGTCAAAACAGAAACATTTTTGTGTCCACAATGATATTGATAGCGATGCGTGAGATAAAAAAAAAATAGAAAAACGTTTGACAGAAGTAACAAGTTTGAAATAAATTTATGGAACCTGGTCACACCCATATGGAGGCCGACCCAATTCAGGCAGCCATATTGACAGCTAAGAAAAAGACAACATCTGAAATTGAAGTTCCATACGATTGAAGTAATTTCATAAAAAATGTACGAAAGACTTCTCTCCTTCAAGTTGTAGAGATGGAACAAAAAGATTTTTTAAATTTTAGTGGGGTACTATTAGTCAAATTAATACATCACAAAAGGAATGATAATGGAGAAGCTGTACCATGGATGCAAATAAAGTGGTTAAAATACACCCAAGAATATGAGTTCCAATGCTTTTACAAAAAAAGTTTTGCAGACGCTGAAGCTTTTAAATTAATTAATTTAAGGAGGGATTCTACTTGAAATCAAAAAAACGAAATGGAAATTGAGCAACCAGAACTTATTAATTCAGAACCTTTACTTTTAGCCAATATTAAAGTAAAAAATCTGTTGGATTTACTACCTTACATTACACACACACACACACGCAGTGATCAACCCTGCCCCTAGGAACATGTGTATACCAATCTAAGAATGGGATCCACATGTCCGAAGATCAAACCGGTCTCACCTCGCTAGTCGAAGTGGTACCTATCTGACCCCCAGGTTTTTCCTCCACCCCTCCTCATCGTGTGACTTACGTGAGGAGGCTTATGATCTTAGTGATTTGAAAGTTACTTAAGGTGTCCTGGGTAATGGAACACCCTCTGTTTTTAATTACTGTGGTTATGCCACCTAACTGTAGGGGTAGCCACATCTAGGCTTTTCTCCCTATTTACATTACTGACTCTATTGAAGTTACTCTATCATGACTTCGGGACTTGAGTCCCTAAAACAAAAGAAAAAAAGCGTGTGTTCCGACCATAGAGCCCCCAGCCGTGGCTGACGACTCTATGTTCGGAAAAGAGTGTGTGCTCGGTCACTCGGCCGCCGATTTGGCAAAATAAATTTTGTTCTCCTCGCCGGCCGAGCATCCGAGTAGGGTCCGGCCACTGAGCCCTTGTATGCCGCACAAGACCTCAGTGCTCGGATTTCGCGAGAATATCAGTGTTCATCTGATCCGCCTTAGGGGCCTAGTCCGTTGTAACGGTATATGTGGGGCCTGATGGGCCCTCCATATTTGGTCATTGAAGTGAATTTACGAAAAAGTGACAAATGTTTAAGTACTGGATGAATCCGAGTGATTCAAATAGTGAGACCGTTTTATATATTTTTTTTTGTTTTTTTTTTGTTTTTTTGTTTTTATTTTTTTTTTTTTTGTTTTTTGTGGACTTCCTTGGAGCTTCGGAACTATAATATGCCTGGGTCCCAATTCTTTCCTTTTTTTTCCTTATCCTATTTGTGTGCGTGTGTTGGGGTGAGCATTCCCAAGTGTATACTGCTCTCACTCACCCCGGTGTATATTGGACTTAATTCTACCTAAAAAACCTAAAAACCTAAAAGAAAAGCGTACCCTCTCGCCAGAGTGTTTTTTTGGTTGGTCTCCTATTTATCTTGATCTTGAGGTTATGACGACTATGCACCATTGCATCCTTTGGTTATTCGTTTGGGTTCTCCCTATATCTTGCAATTTGCTGTTTTGGTCTTCTGTGTACCGTCCTGATGTTTTCGTTGTAGTTTGTCAGCTCTCTTAGCATCCTACTAGGGTGGTTTGTAAGTCCGTTGAATATATCGTAGGCTCTTTCGTCAAGCGTCCGTAGTATCCTGGTTTGTCCTGAGTCTCTGAATACGTACCTTAAAGGTACGTATTTTGGTATTTTTAGTGCATCTCGAATAATTTGGTTCTGAGATCTCTGAATCTTCATCCTGTTTGACTTGCAGGTATGTCCCCAAGCTGCCGAGGCGTACGTTAGGACTGGCATGATGATGCTGTTTGCAACCCTGATTTTGGTTTTAAATCTAAGTTTGCTTCTTCTTCCTATGAGCGTTGAGAGCTGACTTTTCAGCGCTTTGGCTTTATATACCTGTTGGTTGATATGTTCTGTGAATGTTAGCTTCTTATCGAGTAACACTCCTAGGTATCTTGCCTGGTTGGTCCATTCAACTGGGGTGTTGTCTATCGTGATTTCTCGGTTTGGTACACTTTTTCTATGACTAAACATTACAGCCTGAGTTTTGTCTGGGTTTAAGGCTATTTTCCATTTTATGCACCATCGTTGAAATCTTTTTAGTGCTCTTTGCAGATGATTAGCTGCATGATCCGGGTTTCTCCAGCTAACCGCTATTGCTGTATCGTCTGCGTAAAGACTTAACAGAGATCCGGGTTCTGTTGGCGTGTCGGCCGTATAGATGGTGTACAGGTATGGTGATAACACAGCACCCTGAGGCACACCCGCTTCCAGGGTTCCGACTTCAGACAGGGTTGCCCCTATACGAATTCGGAACCTTCTGTTAGCAAGGTATGACGCAAGGAGACATGTCATCGCCTCGCTGTATCCCAATGAGTTCATTTTATAGATGAGTCCTTTGTGCCAGACTCTGTCAAATGCTTTACTGACGTCCAGAAATGCGGTTGCTGTGTAGGCCTTTTCGTTGAAACCTTTGGTTATAAATTCTGTGAGTCTTAATGCCTGTAGTTCGCAGGAGTGTTCACTTCTGAAACCGAATTGAGCTTCTGGAATGGTGTGTAATGCTTGAGATTCCTCATTCAATCTTTTTAGAATTACTCTTTCCGCAATCTTGCTTATAGATGATAGTAGGCTGATTGGTCTGTAATTTTGAGGAAATGTGCCATTTTTCCCTGGCTTTGCAATCATGATTATGTGAGCTTCCTTCCATCTATCTGGAAAATATCTTAGCTTCAGCATATTGTTTATGATGTTGGTAATATAGACAATAGCTTTTTTTGGTAGGTTTTTCAGCGCCCTGTTTGTGATGTTGTCTGGACCAGGGGCTTTTTTGGCATTGGTCTGCTTTATAAGTTCTTTTATTTCTTCGGGAGATGTATGAAGTATCCCTATTCTGCCTTTTGTCCTTTTTAGTCTTCTTGCTGTCCTCTCTACCTCTTCTTCGAAGTCTATATCTTCGTTGGGGTGTTCGTTGTTTCTACACGCCCTTTCTATTTCGTCTTTTAGGACTTCTGCTTTTTCTATTTCTGTGTAGACAATCCCGTTTACTCCGTGTAGAGGGGGTATGGGTTTTTTGTCTTTACGTAGAATTTTTGATAGTTTCCAGAACGCAGATTTGTTTGGATTTAGCTCTTCGATATAGGAGTCCCAGCTTTCATTTCGATGATTTTGAAGTTGTTTTTTCACTTCCCTGTCTAGCTCATTTGCAATCCTTTTGTCTTCTACCGTTCTTGTGCGGTAGGCTCTTCTTCTTTTACGGTTTTTCTGTTTGATTAGGTTTTTAAGTTCTGTGCTTATATCCCTAAATCTTCCTTTTTGTCTGGTTATTGTTTCGGTTTTGGAGCTGGCATCGATAGCATTGTTAATTGTTTCCTCTAGTTTTATTACACTGTCCTCTAATTCTGTTATGTTGTTGATTGTGGGGATATTACCGATGTTCTCGCTCACAATTCTTCTGTAGTTAGGCCAACTAGTCTTTTTCCTGTTGTGGGGCTGCAAATAGTTTGTTTCTATTGCGCCCAGGGTCAGTACGATTAAGTTATGTGTTGAATCGCCTTCGTTAAGAGAGTGTATCTCATATTGTTGACCCACGTTGTGTAGGATTGCAATGTCTAGATGAGTGGGAAGTTGTCCGTGAAAGCATGTCGGTTCAGTTGGTCCGATCACGTACGTATTTGGTCTATTTTCCAAGTGGTTGCATAGTCGTCGTCCGTTATTATTGGTCGTCCTGTCGTGCCAATTGGGAGATCTCGCATTAAGGTCTCCTATTATTATTGTTGGCTCTTCTGAGTTTAATATTAGGCTCAAGTCTTCATCTAGGATCGGTTCATTTGGTCTGACATATGCAGACACTATTTTTAATGAGTCGTTGTTGGCTTTTATTCTTATGAGTGTGGCTTCCATTGTGACCAGTCCATCTGGTGTTGGGATGTGTTCGTGTTCGATTTCTTTTTTCACAATTATGGCTGTTCCACCTGATAATGCTCTGTGATCCGTCCTGTAGATATCGTAGCCGGGAAATTTTGTTTTCTTCCTTTCCACTAATTTGGTTTCTTGTAGGGCTACGATATCGAGCTCTAATCTATTTATCATTTCGTCCAGAAGGTTGATTTTTTTGGATAATCCGCCGGAGTTCCATGACCCAATGCGAAGATCTTCCGTTTGGTGTACTAACATTTCTGACCTATGTTTCCTATGGCTGTCATTACTTGTTGAACTTGATCTAGCATGCTAGTGACGTGTGCCATTTTAGCATTTAGATCGGCGTTGAATTTTGCTATTAGTGCTGCTGCTTCGTTTGTGGCAGTGTTTTCAGTGGGTACGCTTTCAGGCTGTTTGGTAGCCTGAGCGTAGCTGACTCCTTTGTTGGTATTGTTTGCGCTGATTGGCCTTGCCCTTTGTTGTTGTGGGGCGGCTTTCTTCTTTGGAGCTCTTGGGCATCCGCGGTAGTTTGCTGTATGCGCTTGCTCGCAGTTAGCGCATTTTGGGTCTGTTTCTCTATCCTTTTCGCATTCGCTACTAAGGTGATTTCCTCCGCACTTTACACATCTAGATCCACAGTGGCAAGATTTGGAACTGTGGTAGAAGCCTTGGCAGTTGAAACATTGGATTGTTTCCTGTCTTGACTTCATCTCGTCTTCAATGCTGATCCTCATATAACATAGGTCAGATATGTTTTTGATTTTGGTGTCCTCTTCTGCTTTTATTGTGACTAAAAACATTGGAAGAGGTTTCTTGTCCGGTTTTCTGGAGATCATATTTACAACCTTGGTGGCCTCCACTCCTTTGCTTATTATTTCATTTAGAATTAGATTCGTATCGGTTTTTGCCGATAGTCCTCTAATGATGACTCTCTTCATTTTATCGGTATCAATAGGATACGCGATAAAATCGATCTTTGGTGTGTAAGACTCTAGAAGTCTTACCATTTTCAGGTAATCCTCCCTGGTCTTAGTCTGGATGACTATAGACCTTCCAGATCTGGCAAATTTGTTTGCCGAGATAATCTTCATGGATGCTGCTTGCTGCAGTATCTTTTGGTGTTCTCCGACTGATTTTAAAATTATCGCCGGTGGTTTCTGTTGTTTTGGAGTGGAGACCACTTCGGGTGTGATCTCTGGGGTCGCTTTTCCTTCAACTTTTTTGGTTGGAGGTTGTGACTCCATGTTGCCAACATTTTTGGTAGGAGTTTGCGCCTCCTTTTTCTTTGCATCAACTTTTTTGGTAGGAGGTTGCGACTCCTTTGTCGTTGATTCTTTTTTATTTTCAGGAGTTTGTCTGTTCTCCTGCCTTGATTTTATTGTTTTTGACATTGCCTCTTCGTTTCGCTTTTGGATCAGCTGGGTTTGCTTTTCCGCAGCGCTTTGTCTTGGTTTTTTTGTTTCGACTGTTTTCCACTCGGTGTTGCAGGTGGAGTGCCATTCGTCTTCAGCTTCCAGTTCCATAGCGTCGTCACTAGTGGTGATTGGTATCACTGTAACTTCTTTTTGAGTTACTTTTTTCGAATTCGTTTTTTTCACCGAATTCGACTTGGCTGGTTTTTCTTTAGGTGGTTCTTGGATTGCCTCTGCTTTTTCTTTAACGAGTTTTGCCTCGTTGCGTTGCTGAGTTAATGCGTCCATTAACTCGAATATCTTGTCGGTGAGTCTCTTGACCTCCCGATCTTTCTCCTGATTTTCTTTTCTTAGCTCGTTTAGCTGGCTAAGAAGTTTCTCTTCCCTGGCACGCATTTCTCTTTTCATCTCTTTCATCTGTTCGGTCAGTGCATTGACTGACCTACTTAGTTCCTTTGCTCTTTCTATGGCTTCCATTTCTTTTGCTTTTTTTCTTTCTTCTTCGTCTTCGTCTACTTCTGGGGCACGCTGTCTCTTCAGCTGTTTAGATGGTGCTTCCATCTCGACGTTATTGTCGTCTAGGGGCGGGGCTACGGCGTTCAATGGTACGTCCGACTCGACGTTCAGATGGTCGTCCGACTGAGCGTTCAGCGGTGCGTCCGACTCAGCGTTCAAAGCTTCGTCGGGGATGGCTGCGTCCATATCATCTTCGCTGTTTTTTTCGTCCTCGGACTCGGGCGAATAAGAGGAGTCGTCATCGGAGGTTGGTAAATTTATCAAGGGGTCGTTTAGGCTTGCTGTGAAGTTATTGTATAAATCTATTGCAGCTGAGACACTTGGGGTGGATGACTGGGGCCTGTCATCATCTTCTTCTTCGCATGTTGCCACCTGCGTGACAACATTATTTA